>NW_024879345.1:4137611-4165574 GCF_018340385.1 Cyprinus carpio | reverse complement strand
TTTATCTTTTTTTTGCCACTTTAAATCTCTTTATGCAAGCAAGAGCTTGTAACACTCCAAAGAGAAACAATTTTTTTTTAATTGCATCATCTGGACCTTTAACTAAAAGTGCCTTTTGTCTTTTGGCTAAATTAGGCTTGTAAATTCAGGCACTAGCACGCTTAGTCTTTTGTTCATCACCATCAACTCACCCAAGACAAATACAACTGGCAAGGGAGGAGGGCTTCTTCTGCGGGCTGTCTGTCTGTGACTGTGATGTGCCGATCAATGTGTGCTCCACTGCTGGTGCTGCAGCGACCACGGAGGAGAAAGTCATCAGAACTCGAAAGAGTCGCACCCCTTTCTGGACCAACTGTATTTAGTTTTTATTTGTTTGACAGGGAAAGCTGTCCCCTGCAAACGAAACACACCACACCCACACAACCCAACACACACCACTACACAACACACAACACCAACAACAGTATTGATATATTCATTATTAAAATATTATATGTAACAAACAAAAAAAACTCCCAACAAAAAAGGGCTTTCTCTCGAGGAAGAAAAAGGGGAGGTGCTCACGCCCCCTTATGTGTTATGTGCGCACGTGCCTGATTTAATATAAATATGTAGCTTTATTGCCAAGCCTGTTATTAAGCAAAAACATATTTATAATTTCTTAGTCTAAAATAAGTCTGAGAAGAACTGAACTCGCATGCTCCCTACTTGACTCTTTTCCTTAAATTGTGATGATGGTAAATATTCAATTATAAGTAAAATCATTTTCAAAGCGGAATACACATATTCCTTGCACCTGAATAAATTTAATTATGTGTGTTTGGTCAATCAAAGCATGGACAATTAGGAAGAGAAGTGTATTAGTTGTTATAGGACTTAACTGCACACTTAATTAAGTTTTAATCTGTTGTGTTTTAAAGCAGTAAGTGTTCACTTTTGTAGATCATAAAGATGAAGTGCCCCATCAAAGCTGTCACTATGTATATATTCAGTAAAAGTAATTATGTATACTAACAAACCATGTAGATCATTGTGGGACCAAAACAGAGGTTAACCAACATCCTGCGCGTTGAGTCACAGAGTTACTGATGTCCAGATGTTTGGTCTGGTTGCTGACAGGATTGTTTTCACTACACAGCTGTCGGTGCTTCGAATCTGATATTCCACCTTCCAGAGGTAGAGAGAGATGATGCTGAGATCGACACACTAATGCTGGACACTAAACTGTTTTTTGTACAGGCGGCGAGTCACGTGACTCACATTCAACCCTGGCCACACCAACCCAAACCGGTGCACATCTGATGCTGCTGCAACCCTAGTGACCGCGCCTGGTAATGGACAGAGCAGTCATACCATTCCATACTCAGAGAGCCACAATGTTAAATAAGTTAAATGCTGACTCATTGTTATTTACTAATTATATTTTCATACATTATTTATTTATTAGCCAGGGATTTGAAGCAAACAACTATCTAAAGATTCACTTTCATTTTAACTTTTTCTTTTCTATTTGTATATATATTAACACACTTACAATTAGGAAAATATTAAGCAATGGTGAATATGACTCAGACAGGCCTAAAAGTTAATTTTTAATTCTCTACTAACGTAGGACAGTGACTGAATGTGTTTGAGAGGCCATCTCTGATTGCTGCTGTGTACTTATTAAGACCAAGTCACTGTGTTTCTGGTGTTTGTGATGATAGAGATCGGTATGATCCAAGATTCAGTTGTTATGATCTCCATCAGCATATCATAAAATATTGTCATCATATTGTTCCTTTATGTCGATTTGAGCGGCGAGAATGAGAATGTCTTAGGTCCAACAATTTCCACATAATCCAAATATTTTCTCGTATATCAGTCTACTCTGCTGTAGAGTGACAGATCTCCTCCATCACTGACACTGACCGCAATCATCTGCACCAACAACACCATGAAGAACAATAACAGATTGTATTTGTACAGTAAAACGTAATATGAGAGTTGTACAATTTGTTAGTGGTGCTGTGAAATTATTTTTTTCCCCTCATGGTTGGTTTTTTTTTCAGTCCATTCGGTCTGTGCCCCCCGGGTTTTTTTTTTTTTTTTTTTTTTTGCCAAACAGTTAAAATAAGGTTTTAAAGTTTTTGTCCCTGTGTTTTAAAACAATGACTGATGGGGGAGGGACAATTGGAAAAGCCAGAAAATGTTGCCAAATTAGTTTTTTGCTTCCAATTTAGCAATTTTTCAGTCCCTAGCTTGATTTGTTTATTTTTAAAGGGCCCCCCCGCAACAAATTTAGTTATTTTTAAAAAAAATTTTTGGCCCAATTAATAAAATTTAAAAAAAGCGAAAGGGGAGCTCTATTAAAACGGAAAAAAAAAAAGGACATTCAAAGGTTTCAGAAGATAACGCCCTCTTTTTATGCCCATACATGCTGTTTTTTCTGGGCCAGAAAACTGATTAAGGTGATTATGTAGGGCAGGCCAAAATTATTAAATAAATAAAATAGTCATATGTGCATCAACTGTCAGTATACAAAAAATATCAAAGTTATGCATATTTTAAAGTACTGTACTGTACCGTACAGAACACCATTACATAATTAAAAGACCCATCAACATTTACCAAAACCCAAAAACCCTACTTATAGTATGCTTGGTTATATAGCGTTGGTAGCACCTCATGCCAGAAAGAATTACAGTTTGTTGTGACTGGGTCCATGACTTTTTAATTTCATGAAAGGTATCTACATAATTAAGGAAGTAACAGGGCAGGGTTTGTGCTTATCATTCAATTGGTAGACTTCATACCATATGATCTATTCCAACCACTGATCTATAAAAACCCCCTTTTCATCAGAGCATTGAAAAATAAAACTGCCATTCCGGAAAATGTCCCAGGATTAATGCTGGTATGGGGACCTATGTTCAGACCTCTTCACATTGGGTCTGTCCCAGCGCTGATCACTGTTGGTCATCTGCAGATTTTAATGGGGGAATCTGAGCTGTGGATGGAAATTAGTCATTAGTAAAAAGTGAAATACAGGACATGGCTCGGGACACCACTGTGTGCTCCAGTATTCAGGGTCAGATTACTTGGTCTGACAGTCTGTGACTGTGTCATCACTGTGTGTTGTGTGAAATGGAATAAGAATAATGTCATAATTTAATGCTGTCATACTGATTTCAAACCAGTGAACTGCTATCAGTAGATTTCATCCATGAACACTTGGTCAGACAATATGTACTCTCCAGATCAGGGCCTGTCCAGACTCTGTGGTGCTCTTTGATCCCAAACCCTTGTTTTTCAGTTAATCTCAACTTCATTTCAGAAATCAAGTTCATTTTAATAAATAATGAAATAATGCATAAAAAAAAATAAGTACCTTTGTTGTTTTACAGTACACAAAATGACCACTAGAGACATCCCAACTCCATTTGACTTCTGGCTTAATTATTATTTAAATGAAGACACTGTTTCACTTATTTGATTGTCCCTTTAACACATTCTGTTGCCTGTAAGTAGCATTTTTCTTATAACTAATTCTCATTAGAGTATTAGTATAGAATAAGTTAGAATAAGTTGTCATGTAGGCTACTTGCAAAGTTACTTATTGTCAGTAGATATCTGTTGGGAGACCATCACAATAAAGAGTTAGCAGATATTAATCAAACAGTCTACTAATACTCTAAAGAGAGTTAGCTGACATGTAGGTCAGTAACTTTGTTACGTATTGTCAACAGAATGCTCAAATGGACCATCAAAATTAAGTGTTACCAAAGACACTAGAAGTATATGGCTGAAGGGAAAGCAAGTATCAATTGACAAGTGACATTGAAACAAAGTTATATAAGCTGTTTATTGTAAAGTAAATGTACTGTAAAAGTCACAAAGTAGCAGGTCTTAAAGGGATAGTACACCCAAAAATGAAAAGTTTATGTTTATCTGCTCCCCCAGGGCATTAAACATGTAGGTAACTTTGTTTCTTCAGTAGAACACGAATTATAATTTCTAACTTCAGTCGTTGCAGTCTGTCAGTCGTATAATGCATGGCAATGGTAACAAAATTTATGAGAGTAAAAAAAACATGCACAGACAAATCCAAATTAAACCCTGCGGCTCATGATGACACATTGATGTGTAAAGACACAAAACGATCGCTCTGTTGTGCTTTCTCCAGTACAGAGGACCACTTATCTTGGTCCCTTTAAGGCTAAGAGTGTGCTTTCTCCAGTACAGAGGACCACTTATCTTGGTAGCAGCAAGCGTGTGAGACATCTTTTTCTTCTTCTTGCTTTATGGCGGCTCGCAGACTTATAAGTGCATTTCCGCCACCTATCTCTCAAATGGACCATGGACACTCTATCTACAATCTCAGTTAGGAGTGTCAATGGTCCACTTGAGAGATTACCTTTATTAACTCATTATTAATGAGTTAAGGCAATAAGGCAAGAGGTAGGACCCCTGTATATATCAGAATCAAAATCAGAATGAGCTTTATTGCCAGGTAGTTTAACCATACAAGGAATTTGTTTTTGTGACAGAAGCTCTGCAGTGCAACAGAATGATGGCGACAGAACAAAGAACCATAATAAAAGAATAAAAAATACAAATAAGTAAGTAAGGAATGACAATATACAATTGACATTGTATGTGCAGGTATATTACAATAGGCAGTTAGTATGTACAGGTATATTATGTACACTAAGTATGTGTGTTAAATAAATAATTTGTATGTGTATATAAATATAAATAGTGTGGTGTGTTCCACAGTTATTATCAACTGTTCATTAGATGGATTGCCTGAGGGAAAGAAACTGTTCCTGTGTCTGGTCGTTCTGGTGCTCAGAGCTCTGTAGCGTCGACCAGACGGCAACAGTTCAAAGAGGAAGTGTGCTGGATGTGGAGTGTCCAGAGTGATTTTTCCAGCCCTTTTTCTCATCGGAAAGTTCAGTTCTTGAATAGAAGGGAGGTTTGTACCGATGATTCGCTCAGCAATCCGGACTACCCTCTGTAGTCTTCTGAGGTCAGATTTAGAAGCTGAGCTGAGCCAGACAGTTACTGAAGTGCAGAGGACGGATCAGTGATGGCGGAGTAGAACGTGTCCAGCAGCTCCTGTGGCAGGTTAAACTTCCTCAGCTGACGAAGGAAGTACAACCTATGCTGGTCCTTTTCGAAATGGAGTCAATGTGAATGTCCCCTTCAGGTCCTGAGAGATAGTGGTGCCCAGGAACCTGAATGACTCCACTGCAGTCACAGTGCTGTTTCATGATGGTGAGTGGGGGGAGAGCAGGGGGGTTTCTCCTGAAGTCACTATCATCTCCACTGTTTTGAGCGTGTTAAGCTCCAGGTTGTTGAGAGTGCACCAGACAGCCGGCTCTTTAACCTCCAGTCTGTAAGCAGACTCGTCACCGTCCTGAATGAGGCCGATGACTGTGGTGTCGTCTGCAAACTTCAGGAGCTTGATAGAGGGGCCCTTAGATGTGCAATCATTGTGTACGGGAGAAGAGAGTGGGGAGAGAACGCAGCCTGGGGAGCTCCAGTGCTGATTGTACAGGTGCTGGATGTGTATTTTCCCAGCCGTACTAGCTGCTGCCTGTCTGTCAGGAAGCTGTTGATCCACTGACAGATGGAGGTGGGCACGGAGAGCTGAGTTAGTTTGGGCAGGAAGAGGTTTGGGACGATAGTGTTAAAGGCCGAACCGAAGTCCACAAACAGGATCCTCACATAAGTCCCTGGTCTGTCTAGGTGTTGCAGAACATAATCCACTGTTTACTGCATCGTCCACCAGACCTGTTTGCTTATAGGCAAACTGAAGAGGATCCAGCAAGGGTCCAGTAATGTCCTTCAGATGGGCCAGCACCAGTTTTCAAATGACGTCATGACCACAGACGTTAAAGCCAAGAAATTTTGGATTTCTTTGGGATAGGGATGATGGTGGAGCGTTTGAAGCATGAAGGGACTTCACACAGCTCCAGTGATCTGTGAAGATCTGTGTGAAGAGGGGGGCCCAGCTGGTCAGCACAGGATTCCAGACAGGTGGTGTGAACACCAATCCTGGGCCTAGTGCTTTTTTCCTTTATCTGCTTCTGGAAGAACCTGGTGCCTGCATCCTTCACTTATTTGTATTGCAGGCTGGGGGAGAGGGGGGGGGGTTGCAGGAGGTGTGAATGGTGAGCGGTTGTTGAGAGGGATTCAGGGCGGGTTGCAAGAGTTGTGAATGGTGCGTGAACGGTTGTTTTTGGAGAAGGTGTCAGCAGGTGTTCAGGGCGGGTAAGCTTTCTAGTGCTAGAGAGAACTCAAGGAGTGGGAAGGCCTGCGATTGGTCTCCCCGAGGCGGTGCTTTTGTTATATGTGGTTTTTTGGTTTTTGTCGGAGGGTGACGACCAATTTGAAACCATTTAAAAAATTTGTGACAATATGTGTCAGAAAATAATAGAACGCGGCACACGCCAGCCACACTCTAAACGGCAGCCAGTTTTACCTGTCTGGGATGTGTTGTGAATCGGGCCGGACGTTCGCATTCGCGATTTGTAGTATCCTAAAGATAGGTATATGCACTATATTCTATGTTGTAGTTACAGTTTCTTAAGATCTTTCTTAAGCGCTCTTGGAAAATTGCTTCCCCCAACTTTAAAGTTACAGTGCAATAATAGTGGGTTCTGTTCTGGTCTTCTAAAGCAGATGAAGTTCCTGTAGTGCCTCCTAGAACATCTCACATCGCAATGTTATTGGTAGTAGGCCAGAGGCAGTCGGAAAAAATGGGAGGGGGCGACACGTTGGGGCTGACTAGTTGAGTATTTGTGCCCCGCCCCCCTCAATGGTTATTGGTTCATGATTAAGATGAGCTTATTGGTGTGAGATGTGGGGACACTTTTACAGCTTATTGGTGCAGAGATTATGACACTGTGACAGGCTTGGAATGCGGAAGTAGACATTGCAGACGAATACACTTTAATAAAAAGGGTCATTCCTGGTAACTTTTTGGACTTCATAAGGGTTTGGAAAAAATGTACCTGATTTTAGTTTTTGCATTTTCCAAAATAGGGGACTGTTTAACTATTAGGAATGCATATTGGTCAAGTTGGGGACTCATTATGGTAGATTGTTCAGACACTGGCCATGAAAATATTCCACCTGTTAGAGACTTAGATAGTTATAAACAACATGTTATTAATGAAATGTTAAAACAACAATGAGCTTTTCTTGGATAGTATATGTCCACTTATGCTATTTTATTATTATATTTCATTTTAAAAACAATAACAAAACAATTATGGATAATAGAAAATTATAAGAAAAGGTACTTTTGTGCCAAATTTGCCATAGGTTGTAAATAATATAAAGTTTTGTCAAAGACATATATATGATGTTAGTGCTCCTCACCTCACAAAATAAGACAAAAGTTATGCCAAACATTTAACTTTGCGTCAAATTTTTATTTAAAAAGATTTGCTAAAGGGTGGAAAGAGTATACAGGGGGAAAAAAGGTTCATAAGGGGAAAGTTTTACGTCATTGTCCTGCAGGGGTTTCCACTGATGTGGGGAAACGCACCATATAAAATTGTTAAAAACAATAACAAACAAATAAAAAAATAAAAAGAAAAACCAATTTTTTTTGGGGAGGGACAAAAAAAAAAGGGCCCTATTTGGTTCCTTATCGCAATCAATCATGGTGTCAAAAAAAATTACCTGTTTCAGAGGCAGAAAAATAAAAAAATTAAGAGGACAATCTAAAATTATTTTTATTTTTTTTTGATTAAAAAAAAGATTTTAAAATCTTTTGGTTTAACTAATTTAAAACAAACAAAAAAAACCATCACAAAAAGGAACAGTAATGGCAGTGATCCCATTTTTTGGGTTTTTTTTTAATGATAATTATATATTTTAAAATATACACGAAATTATACATTTAATTTGCTAATACACAAATACTATTTATTTATTAATTTCCCCCGTTGGTTTATAGACCTAACAGGGGGAAAATTTTGACTAAATTGCCAGTCTGAGTGATCAACATTAGTACTAGACTTCTACAGATAAACAAAAACTTTATAACTAGTCAGATTGTTTTTTAATTTTTTTGATTAGGACAAACATTGTGCATAATAACCCTACAGGGTGGAACTTTAAGGGTGGGAAAAGCAGGATAACATAAAAAAAAAAAAAAAAGTTAGGAGTGAAAGTTGAAGTTTACCTCATTTTGTACAGTTGAATTCCAGTGGGAAAATAAATTATGTCACTTTTTGAAAAGGGTTCTAAAATGAAATACAGTTGATTTTGGAAGGTGAGAAAAGTATGTACGTACTAACAGGGTGAAGTTGACTCAGGGACACGGTAATTAATGAAAATGTAAAAAAAAAAAAAAAACAACAACTATATTTTCACATGATTTTACGTTGATAAGAGGCAGTTTAGCCTAGTCTATAACATAATTAAAACAATTTTGAGATTTTTATCATTTCTTGGTTTATTTTTTGGTTTGCACTGAGGACATAATAAAATTGACATGCATATATCAATAAAAAGGTGTGTAAAATACAAAATAGTTTTTATAATTTCCTTTTATCTCTGTTTAAGTGAAAGAAGACCTAAATATACAATTTAAACCATATCTATAAAATTGACCATTTTAGAGAAAATATGATTAAAAAAATCTTTGAGACATAAAAGCACTGAACAGGATACCTTAATAAGTGAGTTATTGCGATTGAACCGAATCATTTAAACGGTTGATTCTTTCAGGAACGAAACACTACATGTTGTCAAGACGCAAAACATGGCTGTGTTTGGAATGATTTTTGTTTTTAGAAATAGAGCAAAAAAGGGAATATGTTGTCTAAAACGTAAGTTCTTGATTTTAGCTTATTGTTTATTGAACTGTTGTATAAAATCAATTTTTGGAGGCTGCACCCGGTGCTGCATTTTTAATTACCCCCCCCCACCCCACACACTTCAAAACCCTATTGTGAATTTACATTCTGGATTTAATTAATAGTACCCACGCAATCATCTAGGGTGGCCACAGGGGGGCCAGAGTTTATACAGTGTGGCCGTGGTCCCCCCTTGGGGGCGCCCCTGCGTTTTAGAGATACTCTGACCTCTGACATTATCTCTTCATAACAGGCATATAGAGTGTTTCAAACAATAACACATACGTTATGACATAATAAAAAAACAATCCAGAATAATATTCTTAGTAATTTTAAACATGTACTTCACAAAGGTACGCGATACGTCCTCTCAAAAATGAGCATATTGTGATAAAAGTTCATTTATTTTCCATCAACGGAATGACATAAAAATAAACTTTCATATATTACTAGGAGTCAGTTCACTAACGCAACCTGAAATATTTCGGTCTTTATTGGTTTTAGAGTATTGTGATTTTGGCGATACAGCTCATGAAAACCGAAACCCAAATTCCTATCTCAAAAATAGCATATTTCATCCGACCAATAAAGAAAAGTGTTTTTTAATACACAAAAAGTCAACCTTCAAATATACAGGTTCAGAGTGATGCACTCAATATTACTTGGTCAGAATCCTTTTTGCAGAAAATGACGGCGTCTTCTTCAATGGCTGCACGGTGGCATGTCCTCGGCGGCAATCACCCTGGCTGTACCTCGCGCGCTCTGTGCCTGAACAGCTCGTGTTCACCTCGGAGGCACCTACGCATCGGTGATGCTCTGGTTTGTCTCTCTATCGCGCGGCCCTCTAATTTTTGCGCTCATGTGCTTCTTTTATAAAATATATAATAAGCTCTTAAGCTAAACGAGTGACCTAGGTGGCATACCAAGATAAGTACAATATCATCAAAGGTTGAGTTTTGGCACGTAATTCATTCAAAAAGTGGAATGAAACTTGTATCAACCTAGATCATTCATACACACACCGAACTGATAGTTCAATGTTTATTTCTTTTAATTTGATGTTGATGTTTATAAACTGAATTATACACTAAGGAAAATCACAAAAGTCAGTATATCCTGGAAAAATAGAATTATTTCTGGAAAACGTTCACTCTTGTGAAGACACCTTGTGCCACACTCTAATCAGCTACTAAGTAACTCAAAACACCCTGCAAAAGAAGGCCTTTAAAATGGTTCCCCTCAGTCTAGTGTCTGTAGGATACACACTCATGGGGAAAGGAATTGAGGGAGAAATGCGACATTGACCGTTGGTCCAAAAAAGACGACCATTTAAACCACCTTGCACAAGGAGGGGCAAAGGACACAAGAAGTCATTGCCAAAAGAGGCTGGCCTTTTCACAGAGCTCTTTGTCCAAGAACATTAATAGAGAGGCGAAGGGAAGGAAAGAAGATGTGGTAAGGGAGAAAAAAAAAAAAAGTGTAAAATACAAGAGCAATAGGGAAGGGGATTTGATAAAGAATTAAAAAATAAACACACCATGGAGAGGATGTGAAACAAAGCGCATTCAAAAAGTGGGGGGGAGTTAACAAAGCGTGAGACGCAAGCTGGAGTCCCAGTGATTAAAGAACCACTGCGCAACAGACATATGCAAAAGACATGAGTTTCAGCTGTAGTATTCCTTGGTGTCAAGCCCACTCTGAACAAACAGGGAGATAGTGGTAGTGTTAGCAGCACTGCCTGGGATAAGACAAAAAGGACTGGACTGCTGCTGAGTGGTTCCAAAGTTATGTTCTCTGATGAAAGTATAAAAAATTTGGCATTTCCTTTGGAGGAAATCAGGGCCAGAGTTGCAGGAAAGATAGAGGCGAGGGGAGCACCACAAATCCATACGAACGTTGCTGTGGGTCTCCATTGTTAAACGGTTCCACAGTCAAGTGGTGATGGTGTGGGGTTGTGCAATGTCATCCTGCTGGTGTTGGTCCACTGTGTTTTCTGAGGCGGGGGTCCAAGTCAATGCAGCTGTTATCCCAGGAAGTTTTAGAGCACTTTCATGGTTCCTGCTTGCTGACCAACATTATGGAGATGCAGATTTCATTTTCCAACAGGACTTGGCACCTGGCACACAGTGCCAAAGGTTCCAGTACCTATGTTAAGGACCATGGTATCCCGTTTTCTTAACTTGGCCAGCAAACTCGCTGACTGACCTTAACCCAACAGAAAATCTATGGGGTTTTGTGAAGAGGAAGATGCGATATCCAAGCCAGGCCAAAGAGCTACCCATCAAGAGGGCTCTCATAATACCTGAGCAGGCCACAGACTGATCAACTCCATGCCACGCTCATTGCTGCAGTTAACCGTGTAGTAATTCAGGCCAACGGACAGGCACAAACTAAGTATGGAGTGCTGTACAGGTTCATAATTGTTCATTGTTCATACGTTTCAGTTGGCCAACGATTTCTAAAAAGCCTTTCTTTGTATTGGTCTTCACCTCCTGTGCGTGGTGTTGTGTTGTGTTCGGGTCGCAAGTTTGACAAGGAGAAGATCAGGGGGAGTGAGAGAAAGGAAGATTTCTTTTTAACCGAAAATACTAGTTAATTGTTATCGCTTTGGATCGGAAATTATCTTAGTGACTTTGTTCCCAAAGGGTCTAACCTAAAAATTCAATTTTTTTGGGAAAATTTCCTTACTTTTTTGTTTTTTTGGTGGGGGTTTTGTACATTGTTACACTTCTGGTCGTTCCCGGTCAAAAAAATAACCGACGGAAAATCAAGCCCGGCCTGATAAAAATAGCTTAATAAAATCATTCAATATACATATTTTCGACCCAATCGTGGCTTCAAATCTATTTGTCAAAACTTGTTCTCTTTCAATTAGGGACTCGGTTTTTTTATACTGGTCTGTTTGCATCCGGATTAGTCGTGGGGGCTCATTTATCTGAGAGCTAGGCATGGTCACAAATGGTCACATGGCCCACTACGACATTTTAAACCCGACCCTTAAAAAGGTGAATGGGGATGGAAGAGACTGGAAATAACCCAGAACAATTTAGTTTTCAGGAAGCATGTTTCATTATTTGCATTGTACACATATAAGCCTATGTGCTTGCAAACATCGAGCCCTTGGACCTGTGCATGTATCCAATACATTATACACACGCGAACCCAGACACACACACGTTTTTTAAAAATGGATTTTTTTGTTAGTCCACTGGCATGAGTTCACCCAGAAGAGACAGTTCAAAGTTTCTCATTTTGTTATGTAGTGTTGTGGATTTTTGAGTTTGACCATTCCAGCCAAACTTTACATTTTCCAAGAAATTAGATTCTATTTTTATTGTCATTGTTTCACCATCCATGGTCATTATAACAAACTTGTTAGGACTATAATGGAAACTGTGTATTTTTATTTTGCGTTTTAATAAATATGTTATAGTATGTTTGGTTGTGTGATGTCATTTCCTTTAATTGAAATTGCCCAATCGACCGTCCCGCTCTCGTCCAGAAACAGCTTTGGACTTTGAGCGAGACAGAACAAAGAACAATGTGACGGAGCCCGCAGTGTTTTTGGTGTGCCGTTAATCCCGTCATGTCTTTTATTAAACTGGCAAGACGTAGTCCCACCGAAGCCAGGGTGTTCGTGTGTTTCTTTGTGGTGAGAGACGAAGTCCGCTACGAAAATGGTGCCGTGACCGGATCTCACGGATCAGCCGTCGCGATCTCCGGGGAGTAATCTTCATGACAGCACCAGCCAATAGACACTTCGGGGTCATGTTCGGCAGTGTGACCAAACATTGGACATTACGGTTTTAAACATAACCAAAATGCAAGAACATAGTCAGTAACAGATGTTAGTCTGCGCATGTGACACCTTTTTGTAGAGGGTCGGTTTTTTAAGCTCACAGCATGCTTTCTACGGAATTGGAGGGGGGCCAATTACACGTCTGTTGAACCAAAAGTAGGAGCATTCTCCAGTTCACCCACCAACCCGTATACAAATAGCAAGGTTTGAATAGTGGACACAAACGGTTGCTCCTAGAGAAGACGACTATACAACCCCTCAGGGGGTTGAACAGGTGAATATACAGTGGCCAACAATGGCAGATTTAATGAAGGCAGCTGGGTTAGTGAAATAGGGAACCAGATTGCAGCAAATCTTAGATCTGACAGGGCAGAATGCGTCAGAGAGTGATCGGTGGATGTTCCGACGGGCCCTCACCACAGAGCGCCTCGAATCTGTCTCAAATTATAACCTAATTTGTTAGGCATCAAGACGTGTAAAAGAACCGCCCACCTTTAGAGGGGTATAAAAACTTTTTCGTATCGAGGTGCACCATTGGAATGATATGGCAAGAACTGATGACAAGGGTACTTGATTTAGAAGGGAATTCAGTGCATAACCGAACAGGGCCAGGAAATTCTTGACAAAACTAATGGGCCCACGCCAAAGACATTGTGAGGACATGTATTCGCAAACAATCCTCTAATTGATTGGCTAGAGACCCACCCATGTCATATTTTCAATTCTAAGGCAACATTTCGGAGATTGCAATCTCACTCCACAACACCTATGAGAGGACCTTCTATGAGACCTTGCCCAAAGCACGTCAGAGAGCTTTAGGAGACCTGGATCAGGGGCCCTAAATAAGGCTGTTGACCGTAGCTGATGATTGCCTAAAAAGACAAGGAACAAAAGAGACGTTGAAGACCCCAGTCACGAAAGTGACAATGATGTTTGGTAAGGCATTGGCCCAGGAGCCCAGTCTGTATAACAAAGCTGCTTCGAGAGGTAAAAACCTGGAGAGTTGGAATGGCACGTGAAATCCAAGCATTAATTGACACAGGCCGCACCACAGAGAACAAGCAAGTCTGTACTGAGTAGATCGAGAGAGAGGGTAGATGAAGCTTCCCCTAACTGCCTGGTGCATGACACAACAGCAGTCCACTGGCCAGTAATAATCAAGCAAGCGGTTTGGACTCAGCTCTCCTTGGGCGTGTAGTTTTCACTTCTAGAGCAGTTCTCTTGTTCAGCAGAAGGGGCACATCGAAGAACTAGCATATAGGAAAACTGACAGCAGGGCGAAAGGTTTGTGGTGTAGACTCTGCAGTCCCCTGTAAAATATGTAGAGCTCAAGATCATACAACAAAGGCCCCTCAGGCCGTGTTGTAAGGAAGGGTTGTTGTTTAGGTGTTTCAAGACCTGGGCACAGAGGTTTGAATGCCTGACAAAAAACAAGCGAACCAGTCACAGCCAGTGCCACTGGAACCTCGAGCGCCACTTAAAACTAGAAAAAACCTGCACTGTGAGGGGAGCAGTGTGAGGGGTCTCACAGAAGTGAAGTCCCAGACAGGACCCATTTGATTGTTAATGTAACTACAGTCCAGTGATTGCTTGAGTCAAAAATAGTGCAAGTCAAGTAATTAGCAGTTCGGCAAAACTATCCCTGTGATTAGACTCCAAAGTTCAGCTGCCTACCAGAGAAATAATGATGAAGACGATTCTGTTCTATGCTCCAGTATTGGTTGAGGGGAAAGTGAAACTATTAGCTCTCGTGGCGATAGTGGATGTGTACTTGTACATTGAGATTTGAATCAGCTGAGCGCACACTGTAAAGACTGTAAATTGAATCTGCACAGATTCAAGTAAAACCCACAAAAAAAGTACTTACTGGCTGTGGAAGGGGAAACGAAACCGAAGTGTAACATATGAACTGAGGTGTGGCATATGCTTGAATGGCAAAATGACAATCAATTTCCCAGTTGTTCCAGGTCAAAAGGATGACATGATAGTTGGATCAAATGCCATCAGGCATGTGTGACTCGTCAGATGATGAAAAAAAGAGTGGTACTGGAAAAGAGCCTACTATCTCAACCAGTTCAAAGTAATAGTCAGGAACCCCTGAGAATGAATGTGCTTTCTAATGTTGAACGCCTGGCATGGAGATAAGATACCCAGAGAGCGATTGGCACAAGTTAGTATTGAGACAGTGTGTTACACTAGAGCCACAACATGAACATTTGGTTTGGGGAAGGTTAAAGGAAGAAGTTCCCTGTCTGTTCGGAAGTACTGTACTGCTTCGAACCCTCCACTTGCTTTCCGTTCTCGCACCAAGAAATGTCATGGTAGCTCGCAGTGTTTGCCCACTCTGGGGCGGATAAGTGGAAATTCCTATGAGAGTGATTAACATGATCGACCGCCCCATTGTCTTGACGAACGCAATACTAAAATATCACATGTGCACCCATTGTTCTTGCACTAGAGGAGTTGGATCTCACGAAAGAAATCACAGAATACCAGCACAAAGGGGTATGGGACTCAGCGGGAATATCGTCCAAATAGGTGAATGAGCTGCTGAATGAGAAAAGCAAGCTGCACAGACTCCGACTATAAAGTTGACAGTGAAGTGAGAGAATTGGGGCTGAACAGGAAAATTGACATTGAGTCTTGTGAAGTCCAGTGAGTTTGGAAAAGTAGAACTAGTCGACCTCATAGGACGGTATGAAAGCAGCACTTTTCTCGTGACAAGTTAGATTGTGGGTGAAGTAAGAATACCGTTCATCGGATAAGACTCAAGGATGAAAAGCCTTTGTCGCTTGCCTTACAGAAGGGTTTTCCACCCAACCATTTACCAGAAATTAAGACAAAACATTGAATGAAATGGAGGAGCGTGGTATTGTAGTTCGTGGGAATTAGTCAAAGTCAAACAGTGAATGGGCCTGCACCTTTAGTCTTAGTCTAGTGGAAACCTCTCTGGAGAGCTAAGGATTTTGCACAGACTTTAGGTGGCTCACCAAAGAACAGAGAAGGACTGCATATCCTTACCCCATCAGGCTGACGCTCTTGTCTCATTATGATAGAAGCGAAATTGTAATTTTAGCACGATGGATCTAACATCGGGCTTCTATACAATCATTCCAATTCAGCTGAGCAGGGTATGACCGTAAATTATACGGCATGCACTGACTCCAATAGGGGCTCTATGAATACAACCGTATGGCCCAGGCCCAAGTTTTTTATGGTAACAGCCCAGCGACATTCTCACGGATGATGGACATCGATGTTTTGGAGACCAGAACTATCTGTCACTACTCTGCTACCTAGATGACTTTGCTTGTCTTTGGTCAAAACTGAGGAAAGAAGCACTCGATCGCCTTGAGATGGGTTGTTTTCGGCCTGGTTTATTTTTTAGTATCTTTTACTCGGCTTAGAGATGCATAACATAAACTGGCACAAAAGAGAGCGCTCTTTCTTAAGAAAAACTGTCAAGTTTCTAGGACATAATGTAATGAGAGTGGCATAGCAGAGACTGATCCAAACTAAAGTGTCTTGCAATCACGTAACGCTAAAATCGCACAGATCTGATGGAAGCAGATGGAAAGACTCCATCGCCAAACCCAAAAATTAAGGTCTTTTTCTTGGGATGGCAAATTATTAGTTATTTCCCATTCATTGAGCAGGACCTCGCTACTTTAGCAAGACCATTGTTTAAAACTGACGGATTGGACAGAAAGTCAGGAGGAACAAGATGGACAAAAAAGACCCGTCTACGTTCCAAACTTTAGGCGTCTGATGTCCTGAAGACTGGACTGAAGAGTGTGAACAAGCCTGTGGATAAGATAAAACATGCGCTTATCTCAGACTGTTGTCCTTGCCCATCCGAGAGGGACTTCAAAAAACCTTCCTGCTTGTCCACAGATGGTCTAGGGATGGTTTTGGTGCAGTATTGAGTCAGATTCCAGAAGGTGAAACAAAACCTAGACCAGTCGCTTTTGCAAGCAAGACCACTAGTCAAGAGCCCAGTCCCATTATCCCCGCTCAATAGGTTAGAATATCTGCGCATTAAAGTGGGCAGTTTGTGATAAATCCGCTCATTGGCTCTGAAGGGGACCAAAATTCACAGTGCTAACTGATAACAAGCCCCCTGACGTATATATGTCAAAGCCATAAGTTAGATGCCTGTGAGCAAAGGTGGGTATCTAAACTTGCCCCTTTTTTGGATTTTGACTTGAGATACATACTTGGTACCAAGAATGTTCTTCTGCTGATCTGTTGAGCCGCCGACCTTTTGCCAGCAGAACATTAAGAGGTTTGTGAGCTCTAGAAACAGCTAAGCGGAACATGTTGACTTTCTGAAACCGTCCAAGATACTTTCCGGTTGTCCGTTAATGTGCACCATCGAATGGGTGAGGAAAGCAGCATTGATTCCCAAGTTGAAAAACTGAAGATGGTTAGTAGTGAAGGGGTAATAAAGCTGTTTTTGAGTCCTGTCTAAACTGGGAAGCCGGCAGTCCAGTTCACAGTGTCCATCTTGCACAGAACAGCAATTTTGTCCTTGGAGGTGTCCAGCACTCTTCCGGTTTTCCTCTATAGAGGAGATATGCATGAGCAGAAAGCAGATCCCACCGTAATGTCCCGTGTTGTGTTCTTTGTTGACAGGAAAAAGGAGACCATCACGCAGGGAAGAGGGGACAAAGAAACTGCTCCAGTAATTCGACTTCCTGAAGCATGGGAACAAAAACTTGAATTAAAGGATGGAGTTGCTTAATATCGCAGGTCCAAAGACCGGGTTGGCAGGTCATGCACCAGCTTGTTCTTTCCACACTCATTAAGAACTGTTGCTCTCAGGGGACTTCATGATGATGCAGGCCATCAAGGACAGAAGCAGAACAGAACCCTTCACCTTGTAAGCCAGAGGTTTTTCTGGTCTGTTATGAACACCGCATGTCAAAACAGTAAGCTTCTCCACGGTAAAAGATGTGTGAGTTGGGGAAGACTCAGGAACCCGAGGCCAGGAAGAGGCTCCATTGGCAGTCTATCAACAGGAAACAAGTGCACCACTTGAGCCATTGTTATGTATAGATTTCTGGTCTGCAGAGGGACCGCATGGAGAGAGTGATTGAATGTCTTAGTCCCATAACAGCCCAGTTCACAAAACAGCCCAGCGTTTCCTTGTTCAAACCAAACAGCCAAAGTGGTGCTCAAAAATTGTGGAACAACTTTTTTCTGTGGTTTTTTTATGGTTTTCCACAGATAATACACCTGATAAAGGTGCAAATTTTTGAGAGCAAACTGATTGCGGAGCTGTGCTAGTGTCTGGTGTGGATAAGAGATCCCATACCGCAACCGTGCCATCCTATGTGCATGGCAGACGGAAAGATTTTAATCGACCCTCGTCAGCATGATCCGCTCTTTGCCCTCCTCGAGCAAAATCGAGAGATGGCCCAAATGATTCAGACACTAACGTTCTCCCTCATAACTGGTACAACCCATGAAACAAACAGGCGTTTTGCACTGTTTCTAACTTAATGTTTGGAAGAATTCCAAGGTTACCTGTAGACGGTATGTTTGGGTTTGTGCTCTCAGAAATGGAGGATGTTCAGGGACTTATGATGAGTATGTAAAATCTCTCCAGAAAGATCTCAAAGAAAGCCATCGCATATTGACTAAGGGGCAATGCTACGGATGCACACAGAGGAGACAGACAGAAGGGTATAATTAAAAAGATCTAAGGGTAACCCTCTGGAGGTTGGAGATCCGTGGTCCTCTTGGCCAATTAAAAGGAAAGAGGAAGAAGGGGAAGGTTGGGCAGAGGTGGGAACTCAGCAAGTCATGTAGGACATGGAAAGATCCATTCATTGCCACTAACAGAGTTGAAAATCCCACACAAAGAACAGGAAAGTGGCATCGTAACTTTCTCCTCCGTAAAATTTCCTTCCATTGGAAGAGCCCGGTGACATCTGAATCGACAGTCCTGTCGGTACTGTAGGAAGAGAATCAAAAACAGAAGGCGAAGCCAAACATCTTGCTCAGTACAGAAAGAGAATCAGAGAATAGTAGAACTGCTGTGTGGATTTTACAGGGTGTAGACCCCAAAGCATTTCCAGTACTGGGAGTGCATTGTAAAGCGAGAAGTCCAAGGAACCTGTCACAGAGTTGGAACATTCAAACTGTGTGAGTCAAACAAGAGAGAAGAGTCTTTCTACCCCGAAACAAGTGCAAACAGATTGGAAGTTCTAGTGATTAATATGAAGCAAGAGGAATGAACTCTGACAGTGAGCAGTCTGATGATGACAATAGTATACATGAATTGGAACCAGATCAATTGTGCATCAGTAACAGAAAAGGACCCAGGAATATGTGAGCAACCAGAGAGTTTCAAGCTGAATCAATTGTAATGTCAAATGATGCCAGTTCAATGAGCAGATCAGTCAGAAGCTCTAAACATCAAGGCTCAAGTTGCAATAGTGTACATTCACAGAAAAAAGACTCCAAAGAACAGGGACTGTAGCAGACACTGCCTTGAAACCGAATGAAGGAACACTGAGAACCAGGGCAGGAAGGCTAGTGGAGACCCTGTAAGACGCCTGCTTGAGTGCATGAGCATGAAGTTGACTGAATCAGGGCAAAAAGATTCTCTGGCAGATTTACTCCAAATTCTATCAAATTTATAGAGGGTTAAAACTGATGTTTCAAGTTGAGTTTCAAGAGCTGACTGAAATTTAGACCCCAATGATCTTTAATAGGATATGAGAAGTACTCAATATGGGGGGTGAATGGTAATATGTATAAGGGCATATTTCTACCAGGCAGAGTGTCTTTGCTATTCGTTTGAATGACTTGAGTCATGGTAGCCCCCCCCTGTTGAGAGGAAAAATGCCTCGCCTACAGTCATAAAGTTTGCTGAAATTTAGGAGGTGAGAGTGTAGTGTTTTTGAGTTTGACCATTCCAGCAAACGTACATTTTCCAAGAAATTATATTTTATTTTTATTTTCATTTTTCACCATACATGTCATTATTAACAAACTTGTAGGACTATACGGAAACTGTGTATTTTTTATTTTGGTTTAAAAATATTGTGCTAGTATTTTATGTTGTGTGATGTCATTTCCTTTTTAATTGAATTACTAATCCAAGGCCCCTCGCCTCGGCCAGAACAGCTTTGGACTTGAGCTGCAGACAGGTACGCTGGGCAAATGTGCCCGAGACAAGGAGTTAAAAATATATCACACTTGAGTTACAAGTGTGGTTGATATCAGTGGATGACATGTTTAGATGCTGGATTGAGTCAAATAATCTGTTCGCTTGGCGCTTTATTTTTCAGTATATTGTGAGTTTTGTGTAATAACCGAGACCTGTTAATGAGCTTTCAACAGATTACCATCCACAACAGTACCAGCTGCACAAGCTTTTTATTGGGGGTATTTTTCACTGCACATAACTGCTTGTTCTTAAATAAAAATGATAACAGTGGATGATGTTCTTAAAAACAACCAACGGCGATGCCTTTCTAACTTTGTTGAAAGTTATATCAATCGCCTCACTTCTTGATGTCTTTCATTTCGCGTATTTAGAAGCTACATGTCTCAATCTTTTGAGACACTCGTTAATTGCAGCCTGCAGTTAAAACAGTATTAATGGGGGGACAGAGGTTCACTATTTCTCTCCTTACCCTCCCCGTGCAACTCGCAGCAAGATACAAAAAACCACGAGAGTGTCTTTGTTGTGTCCGCATTACATCCCGGTCACTTGTCTTTTTAAGTAACCTGCAGGTAATTAATTGGTTCACAAAATAAGCCACTATAACCAAACGCATCCAAACCCCCACCCCCGCCCCCCAACAACAACCGACAAATGCGTCATCCTGTAACTTAGTCAAGTTTAAAATCACTTCTTTTCTCATCATTTCCTGGGGCAAACCGTATGCAATTGTATGCATGTGTAGAAATACAATAATATTGAATATTACTTCTTATATTAGATTGAGAATATATTAACCTTTATTGACTTCTGTCTCTAAGGTTGTATTGTAGCACGATGTACCTACCAATACGCTGATGTTAGACTGAAGATAAGTGACACAAAACACTGGTAATGTAGTAATCTTATTGTTACAGAAAGTGTGAGCCAACAGACTTTGGACTTGAGCGCAGACATCGACAACAAGAACAAGAGATGCAGCTTCTTGGTGTGCCGCTGTTCCCCGTCCTGTATTTTAATAAACTGCAGATCTAGGTCCAATCGGCCAGGGGTGTCGTGTGTTTCTTTGTGCGTGATAGACGACTAAGTCCGCTACCACCATATCTATCACTCAAAGCATAACATTAATTTAAATATTGAATAAACAGTATGATTTCTACATCTCATGTCCGGTGATTCTGAAATTTCAACACAATTATAATGTATATTAGATATTATTACACATGTGGCACCCATGCATGCCACCTGTTGACCCACATGCATGCCTAGTGATTCCCCAGTTCTGTTCTGTTCCTCAATATGTCTTCTTTTAAGGCTCTTGTCTATGTACCCATTGACTTGTTCTTATCGTTCTACTGTGACCCTCATTGTTTGTATACAAGTAGTCATGTTTTTTAGCCATTCTTGCTTTGATCGTGTATTAATGTAAAAGCTCTGTTCATATCTCCAAACGTCCAAACTGAAATCCTGTGTATCTTGTTGCGGATTTTGGACTTACACACCTTCTGTAAATAAACTAGCACTTGGGTTACTCACCTACACTCGCTCCTTCAGTGGACATGTTACGTTACATTTGGCTACCAACACTGGTCAATTAAAATGAAGCACATAACATAGCCCTAATGGCCAGTAAAGGGCTAAGTCCTCGGAATTCACATTGCCAGTGGTGGCGAAACATGCTCTAGGATGCATGCGGGTCCCACAGAGGCACTAGATCTGCCCCAAACCCATCTTTAATTACTGAATACAATCATGGTCTTTCTCACTGAAAACTATTATTTCTAAAGACCAAAAAATACATTAACTTCATCTTCACTTACACAGCCGACCACTACTTTTAAAAGCAAAAAAAAAAAAAAAAACAAAGATCACTATACCATCTAAACAGCTAGCTACATTCATCTTTTACTATACTTCTTTATGTAAACAGTATCTTTACTAGGACCCACTGATGCTACATCGTTTAAATATTCAAAAACCATATTCTATACCTTATCGTTATTCTAAACAAGATTTCTCAAATACTGAAAATATACCTTCAATTTTATAAATTACATGTTCCATATACATTTCGAACCTCAACAGTCTGATAGTCCTACTTTACACATACAATCACACACAAACCCCCAGCGACTACCAACATACATATCAACACAGACTGAATGCGTCACATCGCAAGTTGGACTCAACAATAGACACTTTCATCAAGGTGAATCTTTGTTTGTGGTTTCATGAAAGGTACGACTATACATATCAAAACACATACCATCTGGTATCTTTATATTTATCCGGATCTTCTTCATGGAAAGAAATGAAACGCCACACTCATTACAACCATTCCTACCGCTAATGTTTGCTGTGTATTAGACATTCGTGCTTCATCGACCCAACGGGGTATGTTTGTCTGCCGTATCTCTAACCCTCTGCATGTCTTTAGATTCATATATTCGACCGTAAAACTACGTATTTAGGATGCCAAGCACAGCCTGTTCAGGGCGACAAGGCAAGGCATATTTAACTTACATAAAGTAACGTTTATTGGTGCACAGACCCAATGGAGTGAATCATCAAACATTTAGAGCACTTTTACATAAAAGGAAGTAAAAATAATAAAAAAGAATAATAATAACATCGATACAGTCAAACAAGGAATTTAAAAAAAGCTTTTTTAAATTATTTAAAAACTTTAGGTGTTAAAATGAATTAACAACGAGTTAAGAATAGAAAAATGGTTATACATTAAAATACAGTGCAACCAGTTAGCGACGTCTAGCCCACGTGCGACTCATCTGCAGTAAATGCCCACAGCCCTAAAACAGAAAAAAAAGGACTCTGACTCCAGAATCACACCCAAGATTCTTGACTTGTTTTTAGTTGTTTGGACCCCTAAAGTTTCAAGGTATTCATTCACCTTGAGAAATTTGTCTTTGTTGCCAAAAAGCAAATGACTTCAGTACAGGTTTAAAACTGTTATTTTTGTAAGGTGATGGTGGATATAGAAGTAGACTGTCAACTGTTAGTATTGAATCATTAAACATAATTTAATAAATTAACTAATATGACAATATTTTAAATCTATCTTAGTTTTAAATAAAGAATATAATATGGTTTTTTGAAAATATTTACCACCTATAGATTGATATGGATAGTTAAAATACTTTTAACATACAATATGTAAAATTAACTGCCTGTTATAGGTGAGGATCTGATTTTTTTTTTTTTTGCTTTTAAAAAATAACTTTTTCCTGCTTTTAAAATAGAGGGCATTTTGTTCGAAACAGCTAAACAGAAGCCCGCCGCAAACTGTCTTGTTCTCCGCTCCTGTCTCTGAAAAATAGCAGAGGTATGTGTAAGGTTTCCTGACCATAGCAAAAGTCACATAATTATGATTTCACGGCTTTGATTTGCCTCCTTATGTGAAAACAAGATAGCATTTGTGTTTACACACACTTTTTAAAATGAAAGCACCTCTTTTCTTGGCCGTCGTTTGCTGTAAATATGGAAGAGACAAGACAGGTTTTCCCTTATAGGTCAGCTTTCCATTTTGACATGCCCTTGGGAGAATCTGTTCACAAACAAATGTGGATATACAGTGGACCCGTGATACATGAAGGGCCTGGGTGGTTGAGCGGGTGTTTGGGCTTATGGCTGGAGTGACTAAGAGCCCTTATATTCTTCGTGGCAGAGATTCAACAAGGTGTTGGAAACATTCCTCCAGAGATTGTGGGGTTGGTCCATATTGACATTGATAGATCACGCCAGTGTGCTGCAGATTTGTTGGCTGCAAAATCCCTGATGCGAAATTTCCCCGTTCCACCACATCCATAAAGTTGCGCTCTATTGGATTGACGATCTGGTGATTGTGGATGCCATTTGAAGTGTAGGTGTGCAACTATTGTCCAGGTATCAAAAGAGACACCAGTCTGAGATGATTTTGAGCGTTGTGACCATGGTGCATTATCTTGTCGTGTCAACTCGGAGTAACCATCAGAAGATGGGGTACACAACTGTTATTCATTAAGGGATGGACATGGTTCAGTACGAACAATCAATCACATACCTAACATTGCATTGAGTTGCAAAACACAACTATATATGGCTGCTTTGCAATCTTAGTAGTTACTAAGCTATTGAATAGTCCTAACTAATAAAGTGGCCTGTGAGTGTAGTATATATAAATAATGTAATAATAATATTAGTTAGTTTTTTCAACATCTAGCGATGGAAGTTTTGTTTAATTTGGACTAATGAAAAGAAACACCAAGTCATAGTAGATGTTTTTTTTTTTTGTATGGTGTACCGAAATCGTACAGTCAAACCATGACCCCCGATACAAGGTTTACGTTACAAACTGTTACAGCTTTGCTACCATTTCCACCCCCTAACTATCAAACCCACTGTCACACACCATACAGGTCCATGCGGGGCCCCATGCTGGCTTTTTATTGCGGAGCAGTGGTGCTAGGACCAGCCCAACGCACCACCCCTAAACAGGATTCAGATGCATGGGTAGCCTAAGTCAGTTCCCCCTGGCTTTGGTCTCTAACCGCAAGGCTCTCTGTTGAGCCGGCCCACACTATGGGACTGCCCACATTAATCCCATGAGGCCCCAGTGTTGGCCGGACATTAAAACTGTTAATAAGAATCTTGTGTTGGAACAGTTTTCGTCCTTACCATTATGGGGTGCTATGGGATTTAGGTTTCCTCGTCACGTAAAGGCCCATGTGGCTTAGATAGCGTTAGCAATATGGGCCTGGAATGTTGACTGGATCAATTGATCGAAGAGGAATTGACTGTAAGTACACCCGGACAAGTGAGCCGATACATGGAGGAGAGTGTTAGCGCTAGGAGTTCAGGACAAGAGGAGCAATATTTGGAGTAAACATGTTATTCATCACATAGAAAAAGAACGAACAACCTGTAGCCAAGACTCGGGAAATGACAGTTAAAAAAGAAAACCGTAGCCCTTTAAGGACATGCAAGAAGGATTTCAAGGTACCTGATTCAATTTTTGCATGATGAATTTGGTGGTATTAAAATCACACAGGGTAGACAAATCCTTGTTAGGCCACCAATTGGTGATTAAACATGCACCAGTATCAAGGTAGGAGAGTTCGGTTAAGGGGAAGTAATCTATAGAATTCCAACTGAAATTGGTAGGTAATAAAGATGATAGTAGATAGTCTTTCTTGTAATGCCTGCATGTGGATGAAAAGGAATAATGCCAGAGAAGAGAGTATATATTGAGATGAGTCCCAGCTATGCCGGGCTTATAAGAGCTTGTACACCCCCAATCAGCGTGTTTTTTTTTCCCAAAAAAATGTCAAAAATATGGGCATGTTGCGGAAGTATGTAAGGGAAAACAGCGAGTGGTAAATGTACGTGGGAACCAATGGAATATGGCAAGTGTAAGTCAATGGGCACAGTTAAAGAGGGGTGACTGTTGGATCCCGAGCACCATAGTGAGCTTTCGGGCGATGTGCGGTCCGATAGGAACGTGTTTAAACAAATCCGAATCGTCCAGATTGCAGGAGGGAATAGCAATATGGCGCAGCGCTGTTAAAAAGGTTTTAAACAGACCATGAAGTCTGGGCAAGGCGAAATTGTGTACACATCAGTTTAATATGAACAAGAATCGTAGGCCATGCATCGCAACACAACTTACATGACGACTTTCTAAAACAATTGAAAACACTGAGTCCATGACTTTTCTAGCTGAGGTACTTATAACTGTGCTGCACCCAACTGAAAGGCAAGAAACTGAAGAGGTATCGCCAAATCATAATCAAGGCAGCTTAACAACATCTTTCAGATTTGAGGGACTTACTCGGGAACAAGTCAATGAAAAACTTAAGGGATCACATAGCAGCATACACATGCCATCACAATGGAGGCGCTGAATTGTTACTCATCGAGTTTCTTACCGTGGAAATTCAAGTGAGCTCCAACCTCCTAATAGGGCACAAGACATTAAAAAAGGTTCTGAGAGATCATTAAAGAATTCAAACCTCATGTACAATAGGCCCTTCAAGCGACATGGTGTGAAATCCCATTTAGATTTTGTAATACAATGGTGATGTATATCTATTCGAAGCGATAGACCGACATGTTAATTGGTTGTAGGGGTGGCACTATTTTGTTAGAGAATGAAATTTCACATAGGATTGAGAAGCTGGGTGAAGAATATGACTCAATCATAGTAGAGGTGTTGTTACAAGAGGACAGTGAGGGTGGTCACGGTGATTACATTATTATAATCCTTGCAATAGACTTACGTATAAGTCGTTTATAAAAAGTATCTTGGGAAAAGGTATAATCACAAAGTGATATGGTGTGGGGAATTTTAATGCACACTGTCCACTCTTTGGGTAAGTGATACCACGATCCTAATGGTCAGCATAAGATAAGACATTATGGATTTGGAAAAGTCTGTGTGTGTATGACTGATGGCGTAGAGCTACTACAATTGACGTGGCTCAAAGGGAAGATGGTTCTTCATATTGATCTAACATTTGCTGTCAGAACGTCTCAGCAGGGGTATTCTACGTTGGGAGTGTTTTTGGGAGGACCTCTACCATTGGAAGTGAGCACTAATGTGGATATTGTTGGTTAACTATTGTCGAATGGCGCTGTTTGTATGAAGCTTTCAGAGGAAAAGATAGGTAGAATGGAAATGTAAATTCCGCAAATTGGGGAAGCATTTAAATCTAACTACTTCGATGTGTAAGTTTCAAGCCAGTTGAGCATAAATGAGGAAATGGAGGATTGTAAGAAGAATCTAAATAAGAAATTCTGTGAAGTATTGTACAGCTTAAAGCTGAAGAGGTTATGGGGAAGAGTAAAGGGGAAATAGAAGAAAGGATCGATTGCCAAGGGTGGAATAGCTGAATATAGGTAACAAGCAATACAAGCCAGAATAAGGTCTTTAAAAAGGTGGTGAAGATGAGTTTATGTATTTGAGGATTTTATTTTAATAAAAAGCAACAAGGGAATGGGAGGAGGGTAATTAGAGAGCTAAAAAAAACTGTACTGGAGGAAATTATTGTAATTTTAGGGCGAGGAGGTAAGTCAGGAAGTAGGGGTATGTTAAGAAAGAGGTGGTTTAAGAGACATTTTGGGAATGGACTGTTTTAAATAACGGGGAAAGAATAGCTCGTGACTATGTGATAAAGCAGAATGTAGCAGAGGGTTTTGTTAAAGTACAATAGCAAATAATTACAATTATCAGAAGAATGAAAATAAATAGATAAAAAGGTATAAAGGAACATCCCAACTATTAGGATGAGGGAACAGGCCTTCATGTACACTGATATGTACATTATGAATTAAAGAGAGCTGTCGGTAGAGTTAAAAAAACTTCGCCAGGAAAGGATGAGATATGTTATATGATGGTCAAAAATTTATCTGAATTTTCTCTGAATTTTTTTATTGCGTCTTTTTAATAAAGTGTGGAGATCAGGGAGACTTCCTTCTTCATGGAAACACAGGGTTATTATTTCAGCATTATGCTTGTTCTCTTGGTTGTCCTTTCTAAGCTTAACAAAGTTATAACACCTGGATAGCTTACAAGCTAAAATAGTATTTTGCAGGAAACACATCTCAATGTATCTGACCACACAAATTAGCAGAGATGGTCCCAATCTTTCACACAAGGGAGTTGCTATCCTTATTCAACAGTGCGTCAATAATGCAAAATGACAGTTAAAGGCAGTTCATCATTGAATTCAGTGATGTCATCATGCAGCCAGTTCAGTTTAAATAGTATCTGTGCAATTCCATTAGTCAACAATATCACTGTAAATGAAGTGTCCCCACAAGCAAGCCAAGGCGACAGCCAAGGAACCAAAACTCCATCGGTGACAGAATGGAGAAAAAACCTTGGGAGAAACCAGGCTCAGTTGGGGGCCAGTTCTCCTAAACCAGCAGTTCAATTCCAGGCTGCAGCAAAGGCACATCAGTTTGCAGAAGAATATGTTTCCTGGTCTTGTCGTGGTCTGAGACAAGGACTTACAGGATCTGTTTTGGGGCTCTAGTCCTGGTCTCCTGTCTTTCAGGCTTGAGGTCCTTTCTAGGTGCTGATCCACCATCTGGGCATACATAATGGATCCGGGTGCTGGACCCGTGCTTGC
>NW_024879345.1:4100195-4136611 GCF_018340385.1 Cyprinus carpio | reverse complement strand
AAATTTTCCCAGAATTCCCCCTCAGAAATCATTCTAATCTGCGGGAAACATTTTTTAGTATTTAATAACATTTATTTGAATTGGAAACCTTTTTATCATTATGAATGTCTTTAATGAATTTTTAAATCAATTTAAATAATCCTGGCCCCAAAAAAAGTATTGAAAAGTACTGTACACAAAAAATTACTGACCACAAACTTTTGAACAATAATGTATTTGTGCAAGTTTTATTTTTTACCCGCTGCATCTTCTTTTTCTCAAAAACAAGCGTATCTTCCCCTCGTTTCAAGCTGACAAAAAAAAAAGTTATCAAATAAAGTAAGCAGGTCAGCTGCAAATGAATTTTTTGGGGGACTCTAAATGTGTTAAACGATGAATCAATTAACATGTTGTGCAAAATTTTAAAAAATAAATAATTATTTTTAAATTTTTCTTTTTTAATATAATTAATTACGAATTAAACCCTGTGAAATAAATTTTGGAGTTTTGTTACTTGGTAGACTATGTCTATTATCTATGTAAATATACATTTAAAATAATTTTTTAAAAAAAAAAATCATATATATATATATATGATATATATATATATATATACTTTTGTGTGTGTGTGTGTGTGTGTGTGTGTGTATCCATCAGCTTCCTGCATAAAGCCCAGAGTGTTGCTTTTAGACCATACGCTGAAGCTTGGAGGACCAGCATGCCCCCCTCATTTTCATTCGGAAAGGTGGCAAAGAGCTCTGACGCCCCACTGTTGGAGAAAAAAAGAGAGATAAAGGGAAGAGGATTTGATAAAGGGGTTTTACAAAGGACCGATATAAAGTTTTGCTCCCTCAAGTGGAAAAGGGAAGGTGCTCAAAGCACTGAAGGTATCACTTAGAAAGTGAAGGCCACTTTTTTTTGCAGCACTGTTATGATTTGTAGCAATGAGTTCTGGTTTGAAGTCAAAGCCAAAAATGTAGATCTGTGCTGCTTCTGTCCCGATGTAGAACTGCTGCTTCCCATGCAGGGCATCTGATGTAAAACCCCTCCAAATGAACACTTGTTACAAATGATTAGTTAGCCATTATTATTATGAATGAGAGGAAGGAAGAAAAAAAGAATAAACAAAAAAGGGGGAAAAACAAAAAGCAAAAAAAAAAAAAAGAGGAAATAAGGGACCACAGCTGTTGAACAGCCTTGTTTTTAGGTTCACTTTCAGAATATCCCCACTAGTAGTTCCACAGTAGAAATGATCATTATCATCATTTGGGACCTGCAAGGTGGGAAAAAAATTTTACATTTATTAATGTTCTAAAACCAGTTTTTAGACATAAAATTGTTTTTTATTTTTTATTTTCAAACTTATTTTGCCATTAATTTTTTTTTTACTCCCTATAATTGTATGCACAAAAAGGCCTCCAACAGATGGTATGGTCTACTGTACATGTTTCAGCTTTGCAATCACAGTTTTTAATTTAGTTTTTATTGTATTAGTTTTTAAATGCAATTGGGAAAGTAAAATTTCTTTTAATTGAGTTTAAGTGTGAATCATTAATATGAAATTTTTGTTTTAGATCAAAAAGGAAATGTTTTTGTAAAACGATTACCATAAAATTGGGACTTATTTCGCAGAGACATAGATTTACATACATTTGCCAATTCTGTAAGTGTCAAATGAGTATCCCCAGGGATAGACTAAGATGTGGGAAAAAGTTCCTTCCGAATGGAGAGGAATCTCTTACAAAAATAATCAGGGTTTTACCTACCATAAAACCAAAATGGTTACCTAATAGACAGGACCTCGATGAGTAAAAGGGTCATTGTTTGTTTTCCCGTCAGTACCAAAAGCTCATTTGTTTTTACTGTGATACGTCATTCTGTATATGTTTTCATAAAGGAGGCCTTTAAATGAAAACCATGTACCTCAAATGGCTCTTTTAAGGAAAAAACATTCCAAACTTGTATTGTATCTTTAGAGGAAAAGTGTCTTATTTCGAAACATAACGTGCTTGGGCTGTAATGTGTAAAGGACCTAATAATAGAAAAAGATATCTTACATATTAAAATACCGTAATAGCGGTACAACCCTCGCTTCTCTGAGTAAGAGATGGTAAAGAGTGGCACGGGTTGACAAACTCTGCCTCCCGAGGACCCTGATCTCAGGTTTTTAGCTTCATCCCTGATCAAACACACCTGCTGAAAATTTAGTAAACTTGAAAACGTTGATAGCTTTTCACAGTGTGTTTGCATCTGGGTTGGAGCCAAACATTCTCAGAACCGGGGAACCTTGAGGGGCGTTCACCACCCTGCTTGCGGACGTGTCAGACACTAGTCACTACTTTCGAAAATCTACAGGTGCTTGGGTCAGTTTCTGAAGTTACCCGACATCTTACCTACACCTGCTCCAAAGCAGTTACCGTCTAAGAATTGACAATGGCAATAAGCGTAGCTAAAAAACCAACAGTCCTATCTTCTTGAAGCCCGAAAAAACAGGGTTTTTTGCCTTAAACTTACCTGGGCTCAGCCATAACAGTGGTACTTAATGCGAACAACCACAAATCTCCTTTTTTAATTACCCTTCATTCTAAATCATGTCCACAGTGCATGGGCTCACCCCCATTTTCACTTGTTGTTTTTACCACCCACATTAATTTCACTTGCTCTCGCTGGTTTAAAAGTTCTCTATTTTAATGTTCAAGAGTCCATAAACGCTGCTTGAATACTGCCTTTACAACTTTATTTATTCAGAAATACAGTACACAACATAGTACAAACTTAAATAAATCTAACAATTCCATATATAATATATATATAGAGAATATATATATCTATATATATATACACACATACAAAAAAATAATGAATAATAGTAATAATACTAATAATAATGGGTGGACAATGTTGAATCTTAAATCTACAGGGTGTGTCTTATGTTCATATTGCAGTAACAACAATGTACATGTAGTCCCTCACTGCGAGACAAAAAACTGCTTTAATGGCCTTAGGCTCTGTCTCCAAGTGCTTGATGACAGTTGTTAGTGGGCCCGTGTGGACAGTGAACACCTTTTTTTTTTTTTTTGTTTTTCCTCCACAGTCCGTCACTGTGACAGCAGCGTGGGGAACAAACAAAGAATGCTTGATTCCCCACACCTCTAGAGACTGGATCTTGAAACCATCCCCTGCAGAGAATTGGACTCTCAAACGTATCACAGTGTTCAGTAACAGCCAGCTGACAGGTCAGCCTGCAGGGGTGCAGAGCCATGGCCACCATCACCACCTGCAGGAAAGAGACCACACATAAGAGCTGTAAGTAAAGGATTGTAGCCTATACACAGCATTTATTCTAAATTAAGGAAGGGAGCAGTTTTTTCCCAGTAATGTTGACACATAGGCAGCGTTTTCAGCAACGTTTGTAGGTGAAATGTGCATTCAGGCATCCCACACCTATTACTCTGAGAGGTAGCCATGTTGTTTATAATAGCACAATGGGGATAACTGAGCCTGAATTACGTGCTGAAACCTTTGTCGTGTCTTTTTGAGATAGATAAAAAAAAAAAAACACAACGCTCACAGCCACCAATAAAAAGTGTCTCATCGTCTCCTGCCATGAATTTGATGTTTGAAACTGTGCAGAATGATTCAAACTTGTATCTTTGATTCTGAGAGAGTCCAGTGGGTCTGTCCAAATGAGTGCTTATCAGAGAACTAGTCGAGAGAGTTTGTTTCTGATGATGAGGAATCACTTTGTCCGACCATCCCAGAGATCTGCCATCACTGTACGCTGATACCGTTCCATTCCTGGTCGTAGCTGAAAGAAAGTTGATTTCGATGAAATTATTAATTTATTTGTTATTTACCTCAAATCATATATCATACAATGCAACATGCAATATAAAGCTCAACAAATCAGTTGAATCAGATGGCAAATGTAGACTTACTCACAGTGAAAACAAAACACTCTCCTGTGCCAAAGAACTTAAATGCCTTTTCATCACAATTCTTCTGAGCCCAATCAGAGGACAAGAAAGCCCCACAAATCTGTGTTGCCATGAGGCCAAGCATAAGCAAATCAAAATGTAACAACAAAAATACTGCAATTTCAGTATTTTCTGGTTAGATTTTGTATAAAAAAAATAAGGCATAGATACCTCCTCATCTGCAGTTTTCAACAGTAAAAAACAGTTGGATCGTGCCCCTCAACTCTGGAATAAAACCTAGCAGGAAAAAAAAAAAAACACACACACACTAAGCACACACACACACACACACACACACACACACACACACACACACACACACACACACACACACATATATATATATATATAGATAGTTTATTTTTGATATTTCTGATGTGAGCACAATATTTTAAACATTATACTGTTTAAAGGTTTTGGTTCAGTAAGATTTTTTTTAAATTGTACATTTATTCATCAAGGGTGCATGTCAAAAGTGACAGTAAAGACGTTTCCATTGCTATAAAAATCTATTTCTAATAAATGCTGTTATTTTTTACTTTATTTTTATCAAAGAATCCTGAAAAAAAGTGTATCATGGTTTACACAAAAATATCTGGAAAAAAATTTTTTTCACAGTTTTCAACTGTGATTATAATCAGAAATGTTTCTTGAGCACCAAATCAGCATATAAGAATGATTTCTGAAGGATCATGTGACACTGAAGACTGGAGTAATGATACTGAAAATTATTTATGAGTATATTTACTATTATCTATATGTATGTTTAAATATAGTTTAACCATTTAAACAAACAACAAGTTTTAGCTATTAACTTATATTTTAAATTATGAGGTTACTGTATATTGATAGTATTATTCATGTAAAGAGTGCCTCTCATAGAGGGTGTAATAACTTACGAGGAGAGACTTCTGCCATGAACATGTGTAGCGAAGAGCTGCCCAGGACTGAATCAAGCACATCGCTACTGGAATTCCAAGCTGAACCACCCTCATCTCGTTTCATCCACTACAGAGGAGCTGAAGGCCTGAAAATCCATAGCTTGGAATGAGCTTAGGGGGAAAAATGATATTTGTTGCAGTTTTATTGTCAATATCAAAAATACAGCTATAACAGGAATTCAAAACATTTTTGTAAATAACTAATTATTAATTACAGAGAACACAAAAAAATGACTTCACAAACTCCTCACCTCTTATTGAGGATGTCCTTATGAATTAGTGCCTCCTTGTTGGCATTGAAGAGATAAGTCAGCTCTTTGCGTGTGGGCATCTGTAAACTGAAAAGCCCTCTGAATAGAGAGTCAATAGTAATGTGCTGTCCCACATTCTGCACAATACTTCTTCATGTCCTGTCTGAAGTCAGCGACATGGGCAACTCGTGAAGACTCACGGAGATCTTGTAATAAGGAGCTGAGTAAGACGCCTAGGGCTACCGGTATAAAAACTTTTGTAGCCCTCATTACTTAGATAGACATCCAGCACTCTGATAGCGTATGTAAAGGGGTAAGATCTGTGAAGATCCACCATGATCCTAGTCAGAGTAGAACGCAAAAGCAGGTTCTGGTGAGAGGCTTGCTATTAGGCTTCGGATTCCCCCTGCAGTAGTTATTGGCAAGGTCACCAAAAGTCAGGCTTGAGGCATGTGAAGCTTGAGGAAAGTCTGGTCAATGTAATGCTTTTTTAGGGTCTGTGTAAGTCACTGAGGAACAAATAACTGGCAATGGAAACACTGGGCTTCATCCTTACTGAAATTACAAGAAGAAGAGACACCAGAGCCGTCAAGAATGGGACAGAATCTGACATCAAGGAAAATGGGGAGGTTTATACAAATGAGAATTCTTTTCACTGAATTCAGACCTGCTTTATTAAAGGCAGTAGCTGGGAATTTCCCCATTCCTCCATAAACTTTGGGAAAGGGTGTGTGCTTGTGTTTGCAAAATTCCCCAAAAATCTTCCCAACGCTAAAGGCATGGTAGAGTTGTCCACGTCAGCGGCAGTGGAATGTGCTCTCGATGCTTCTGGATGATGTGCTGGTAAGCCTTGGCTCTGAGAGTATGAGGCATGGACCAGAATCCTTGCACGGACTTACATTGCTTTGAGCTCATAATGATCACTTGAGGGGGATCTTCCTATAACAGATGGCTGCTTCTGGATCAATCTTTTTCCCAGTCTACATACTGACCATATTTCAATCCCAGAAGAAGAGCTTTATCTCCCCAGTTATCCACCTCAGAAACGGTCATCATCATGGATACACCTTTAAACTTTCTTTATTTCCTGTTAAAATGTTGAAAAAATATAAATAGCTGCAGCATGACTTGAATCTGATAATAATATTATAACTTATGTTTCAAACCATAGAGGAAAGTTTAACCCTGAATTGTAAATATATTAGTCAAAATAAATTATTCATCTAATTTATTTATTGATATATTATTTGTCATCTAAAGCTACAAGACTCCCTCATACACTCTTAAAAAAATAACCATTTTTTTTTTCTTTAATGGCATCTATAGTTCCTTGAAGAAACTTTTCTATTGCACTAAAGATTCTTTATAGTGGAAAAAGGTTCTCTCGATATAAGGTTCTTTAGATTATAAGGTTCTTCCACAGCAAGAACAAAATAAATAATAATAATTAGCTTTAGGGAATCAACTCTATCAGCTCATATAAGAGATTTTGTTTGGCCATTGTCAGCTGATATTGGATATTTCAGTATACATTGTCCTACTCATTTTCTGCTATTTTTTTATATTATACTAAACTACACCGTTATAAAAGTAATAATAAAAGTAATTATTCAAGTGAAGTGACCGTGTTTCCAGCGTGTGGGTGAAACAATCTCCTTCCACTCACCTGTAAGATCCTCGCTGGCTCGTTAAGCTTGAAGGTTTTCCTTTAGGTCGTTTGATCGGAGGCTGGGCAGTGCTTTTAGTGTTTCTTTTGCCATCCTCACTGGTAGTGATCTTGCTCTTGAAGTCTGATATGATTGCATCTGCTAAAATCATCACTTTCCTGCATCATCAAGTCACAAGCATAGAATGATCTTGGGCCGAGTCTTATGTGGCTTCTGTCCTGGTCAGTGTTCCTGTTGAGTGTTTGTTTCCCTCCAGAGCTGTAAAGAGATCGAGACGGAGTCTACCGCAGTTTGTCTGAAGTCTGCATACTGTGAATTATTGCCATCCCTCCACATTTGAGACTTCTCTCTCTCGGTATTAAGAGCCAAAATGGGCACATGCAATATTTGGAAGTAACCTGGAGCATTGCCCCAGCTGCTCATTTCAGAGACTTTCTAGGTGGATTCACATTAGGTTTGTTGTTCTCTTTGTGATGCCCTGAGACACCTGGGTTTGTTCAGATGATGTAACTTGTCAGGTGACCTGCCCAGGTGGCTGTAGTACAACTGCATACACAGTGGGAAAATTTCAGATGGTTTCTGTTATTTTTTCGCAATCACCTGTGACTATAAGCACTTGAGTATGAACACTTTGTAATAAAACCAATGATATAAACAGCATGACAATGTTATAAAAAGCAGTCAACTTCAGCATTTCTTGTGTTGCATTTATTCTTATTATGAAGCCAAAAAGCATAACATCATTGTCACAAGATCAAAATTAGCATGGATGTATGACTAAAATATATGGTAATAAAAACATATATTAAGAACATCTTTTGTCAATTAAGAATCACACCGGTTCTCAAAGCTGTTATAACTCCTCTATATGAACTTAATTTAACATAAATCCCTCTGAGGTTAGAAACAGAAAATCTGTCTTCTTGAAGTGTCACAGAATGTTTATACTCAGACACATTTTTTTTTTTTTTCCAGGAAATTCTAAAAAGTCAGTTCTGTTTTCAACACACTGTTATTTACTCAGACACATATATGTTTGGATGTGAAACAAAATGGTCAGGCTCAAAATGGGGCATGATAGGCATTAAATAAGATACTAAACCTGCTTGTTTTTGTTAGAAATGTTAAATTTTAACTTACTGGTTAGGTTTATCTTATAAACATGTTATGTTATAAATATATTAGTATGCTTTCATGAAAATTGCCCCACTGTGTATTATGCTTATTCATCTTCAATCTCACAGTGCATATTTGTCCAAATACAAACATCGATAAAAGAATACAATGCTTAAAAGCAGAGTTATGAAAAAATTACAAGAATTTATTCATTTATTTACATTTATTTATTTTTTCCCAAAAAATCCAACACACTGGATAAATCCACACTTGGAAGGAAAGGAAGACACGTACATAACTGGTAGACCGACAAAGAGGAACGCACAGACTCTGGAACTAAATACATGACTTAACAAGGCAAATTGGGAGTAACACAGGTGAACAGAGAAGACTAATTAAGAGACAACAGGGACAGGAACAGAATGACCAAATAAAGGGCACATGAGGGAGAAACACAACAAAGACAGTCCAATCCTGACAAAAAGTCGGGCATACAGGATGTTAGCACTAAGCACAAAAGATCACTCAACCGAGTTTAGTCAACTAATATTACAATAAAGAACATTTCTGAAACATATATAGTTTTAGCCCCTGATGTAATTTCAAAATAAAAGTGCATTTCAAATCCAAAAAAGTGCATCTCAAACCAAGAAGCATTTATTTAAAAAAATAAAGCTCAAATACCTTTATATAACATTGTATTACAGTATATAATAAAACATTTCACAGGAAGAAATTATACGGACAGATATTAAAATATGAAACAATGTACATTGTTTAAACTTCAAAAATAATTAATGCTTTAATAATGAAATGCAACAATTCAAACATTATAATTAAAAACATTTGTCCAATATTTTTAATGTAGACAATGTAAAGACAACAAACATTATCGGTCATATTATCATATAGGCACTCAGAAGACCATCCTTTACACTAACGTCCAACTAAGGCCAATTCTATTCAGTGCCATTAAGCTTTACAGACAGGTGTGTTCCCAGTGTTTCTTTTTGTTGAATGGAGATTTTCATGCAAGAAACTTTATGATGTTCTTAATAATTTTAGGAGGATAATGTACTTTGAAATTATGCTAAAATTGAATGTTTTTGCATGGTAAAAACATTAAATGAGATCAGTAAATAAGCATCCCATGCAGTTCTTGACATCAAAAAGCAGAACAACATCCTCAATTAACAAAAAGTGGTCTCGATTCAGATGTTATTTAGTTTTACTCTCAGGCCTTTTACTCTTTTGTTTTGCCAACCATTATATTTTTGACAGACGTTGGCAAAGATCGAATCTTGTCTTGACTGCTCCTCGCAGCTAGAAAGTATGGCTGTAAACTTCGACTCAGAGTCAGATCAACATCACTTTGTAAGATGACAAAAATGAAACATAAAAAAAAGCAGATTAAACTTTCAACCTGTCTCTTAAACATTTGCATGTAATTAAAGAAAGATTGCAACACTATGCTTTGACTTCCAACTGTTTTGCAAAGCCTATATTTACACACATTTTGTGCCATTTATGAGAAGTATGCCCTTATGTAGCAAACAGTGACTGACATGCCATGAACAGATCTGAACTTGCCATGGGAGATAAAACGAAAGACAGGATGAAGAGAGATTCCTTTAGTACACTTCCAATTAAATATCCACTCTTAACAGAAATCTTTATTTGCTTAGAAAGAGAAAAATCATGTAGAAATCAGTATCAATATTAAGAACATAGCATCTCTATACTGCAATTAGTTGTTCTCAGAAGTAGACTTAATGCAGACTGTGGGTAGTGTTTGTAAATAGGTTTTTATCCACACTTTTTTTATTATTATTATTATTCTTGGATAGTGTACAATGGCTTTACAATGAAATAGCCTTCATTAACATCATTTATTGACTTCCACGTTGCCTCTAATAAACTGTGAAGATCTGTTTTAGGTTGCATGTACAGTAATGTGTACAGTAATTTATAGACATTTTTATGATGACATATTTATGATTTTGGGGAAATGCCCAGCCTCTTCACCAGTAGAGAATGTTTAAACATCAAAGAGAGGATAAATCTTTGCAAAAAGCCATCTAATATTATTAATATAAATTGTTTGAATTGATTAGAAGTCTAACATAACCACTAGCCTATTGGGAAATAAACATTTTAATATCTCATGTAAATGCAATTATCATTAAAAATCATCTAAGAATCATCCAACAACTGATCTGCGAATCAACAACTCCTTCTACAGGTTTTCATCGTTAGATGCTGGAGGCGTCTTTGCAGATGTGTTGACTCAAACTCTCAGCCAGGCCGTTTCAAAAGAAGCAGCATGTTTTATGGCTTGGAATGAACCTCGAGCACCGAACGAACGAAAAGTGATTTTATGAAGAGCGATTTGTCTTTATATTTAAGAACGGAATATTTAAGGGAGTAAATCACCAATGTTGTTTGGTGTAGTTTTTGCTGTTGACATGTTGGAACTAATAATTTCGTTAAAAGCAACAAAAATGAACAGTTCAGTAAGCTTTAACAGTGCAGTAAAGTTGGCGACAACATATTCACAGATTCGAAATTCCTAGATCAATACTCATGAGCTAAAAATATTATTACTACACAAAAAATGCCTCTTTTTAAACGCTGTAATTACGAAGACTACAACCTAATTTATTACAGTAAAGTTACTGAATATGATACTGAATATAGAATATTTTTAATTATTAAAAAACATAAAACATTATGCAGAAACAAAAAAATTTAAAAACAGTGTTGTAACCTAGGACAGCATGCATGTGTAGATTGAATTTATTAAGCATTACAATGCATAGTTAAGTTATTTATTTTTTTCCCCCTAATAACAGTGAAATTTGACTATTTTTCATGATAAAAAAAAAAATCCCATAAAAGAATTACACAATGATTTTTTTCCCAATCTAAAGTGTTGTAGTAGCCTAGCCTATATATAGCCAGCAGGAGAGCAGTGGCGGATGTGTGAACTGAATTTGTTGACAGTACGAGTACGTACAGTGAGGATTATTGAATATTTTAGAATTACAAAAATCACAAACATTATGCAAAAAAGACAATTTTCAGAAATTTCTAAATGTGACAGTGAAGTTACTGACTATTTTTTTTCTAATAACAATGAAGTTATTAAATATTTTTCATAGGTTTATATATATATATATATATATATATATATATATATATATATATATATATATATATATATATATATATATATATATATATATATATATATATATATATATAGCAACATTATCACACAATCGCTAATAAATAAATAAATAAATAAATAAATAAATAAATACATAAATAAATAAATAAGTTCAGGAGGGTTTCGTCAGGTAGCTTATGGGTTGAATTCAGTTTTTTGTGACTTGGTCTTATTCTTCTCATATAATGACAGCTCAAACCGAAATTTTACGTCTACATATTAATTTATTTGAGAGGTAGGTCTAGTCCTGCAATAAGTGAGATAATGTACCTACATAATGCTGTACATAACCATATTAACCATATTTTATCAAATATTATCAAGATATACGAAAAATACAAAAGCTTGCGAAAGTCTTTTTGTAGTCTAAATATTATAGTCATAACGTGTTATACAATTTTAACGTGTTTATGGTTGTAATAGAGTTTACTGTTACTGTGTATTAATTTTGAGTGTACGTGAGTTTTTAAATTCAGTCGCTCAGTGTGTCTGTACGAGGCCCACCGTGCTGACGTCACTGCCAAACAGGAACTAGCACCGTGCTTGTTTATGTCGCTGGGGGTTGGAATTGTTTTGCTCTGAGTTTCTCCTGAAACGCTATTTATAACCAAACCAAAGAAGTGCTGCAATATGTCTCAGGATTTGTGGTATGCATATTTAAATTGTTTAAAAATAGACATGTGAGGTCTACAGTTCTGTATTGCTGAGCTCCAGCAAACTTAATTTGTTGTTTAGTTTTAGTGGATTTCTATTCAGCCAGATCAGTTCAGACTGAATTTATCCCTGTATTAATTTTCTTTTTCTTTTCTTTTTTTTTTTCTCGTCATACCCTATATATACTTTAATAAATGATTTTGTTTTACATATATATGTTTTTTTTTTTTTTTTTTTTACCTCGGCGAACAGCTGGTATAAACATGTTGTCCAGGTCCGGTTTGCTGAGTTTGTCACATGACATTTTGTTGATGAGCAATCTTGTGATTTAAATTACTGTAAAATTGTTGAGTATTGTAAAAAACAGGTGTAAAACTGATTTCTTACCAGACTTATAGTTTTGTTTTGTTTTATAATTATTTTAGGTTACAAAATTATGATGCAGCTTGTTCGGCAGGCCTCAAGAAATTGGCAGAAAACATCCATGAAAGAGCACGACTGCAGAGGACCTGGAGGAAATACAGGCCAAGGTAGATGAACAAGGTTTATATATATATATGTGATATATATGTTGTACAATAAAGTTAAGCCGTCGGTTGTCAGTGATCTTTATGCTCTTGTTGTTTGTTTTTGTTGTTTGTCTGTGCTTGTAGCTTCAACCATGACCCCTGAGAGCATCATTTACAGGAAGCTCAAACAGAATATAGCACAGCTCAGGGAGACATTGATTCGAGCTTCTGCTCAACGGCATATGTATCCCCTCTTTGCAGAAAAAAAAAAAAAAAATTTACTAAAAACTAATTTCATGCTTCACAAAAAGAGTGGAATCCAAAGATTAGGAGAGTAGGTGTGATGTTATATCTCACTCCAGAAGAAAAAATGTGGTAGAATATCAACATTATTCTCATATAGTTTAAAGACTGTTTTTATATTTACATCAAATTAATGTCTTAAATTTTTTGCAACAGTCTTGAGGCTAAAAATTCTCTAAATGATTAAAAACCCACACTGCTGGTTTGTTTTTTCTTTGTGGAACACAAAATGAGGCATTTTTCAAACAAATTGTTGTTTTGATCCTGTTCTCTTCAATAATCCTGTTGATATGGTTCATGAATCAGACTGGTTTTGAAGTTTAACTTACTGGCATTATGATCCAGACAAAATAGTTTATGTGTGTTTTATGTGTATATATATATATATATTATATATATATATATATATATATATATATATATATTAGGAGCTCATAGTGATGGCAAGAACTGGGCAGAAAATCTGCCAAATTTTCCTTTCATGTTCCACAAAAATAATTATTAGCATAACAGGTTTAAATGATATTAGGTTGACTAAACAAACACAGAATCTAATTTTAGGGTGAACTTCCTCTTTAAAGCAAGAGAAAAAAGAAGCGTGACATCTAATTGAGCACCTGTAAGGGGCAGTGTTTACCAAAACCAATAACCGTGTGGTCTGGAGTAGTGTGTTGGATTGTTTGAATGTGGAAGTAATAGTCCTAAACAACTGCAATAAAATAAAAGTGAAAATGACATGTTTGGATGGATGTTTATGATGATTCGGCATATTCTGTTGATATATGAGCAAAGTGTCTGCAGAGTCATAAATGTGTCATTACAAAGCTAGCAATGAATAATGTTAGAACTGCAAGCTGGAATCATGACAGAAGACAGAACCTGCAAGTTGATGATCTTCGCTACCAGAGAAAGCGAGACTGAAAGCCTCTTTCAGGAGAAATCTCAGAATCTGAGCCTGCAAAGTACCATCCATTTCATGTGACCACTGAACATTTTTACAGTTGTAGTTTAATGGATAAAATAGAAGTCATAGACAGATATACTCAGCAGGGTTCGTTATATATTATATTTGGCAAACCACATTATTTATTAAAATGCAACACTTACAGAAATTTGAGGACATATTGTATTAGTTGCTAATTAAATTTTTTAGCAGTTTTGTAATAATATCATTTTGTTTGTGTTGATTGTATAGTGGCATTATACTCCGACGGTTATTAGCATCCAGCCTTTTGAAAATAGAAGTCATTTTTTAGAAGTGGAAAAAAGATGATTTTAAGTGATTTTAAAATAATTACATTTTGTTGCTTTGCAGCCTGAAATGAAGACGGACACATTTTTTATTCTATCCAGCTGTATTTACTAATGACATCCAAGTGAAAGATATAACACCAACACGTAAAAAAAATCACTGAGTTTGGCAAAAGACTCCCGCCCCCCACCTCAGTCCAGTATTTTGTTGGAAACACCTTTTGCTTTAATTACAGCCTTTAGTCTGTTGGAATATGTCTCTACTCTCAACTTTTGCATACATCTAGACTTTGGCAATATTTGTCCACTCCCCCGCTTCTTTTTCAGAACGTGCTGCTCAGTTCAGTTAAATTTGATGGGGACCATTTGTGGACTGCAATCTTCAAGTCACTGCACAGATTTTAAGTGGGGTTTAAGTCTGGGTTCTGACTGCCATGCAAGTGAGAGCAGCTGCTTCCAGGGAGTTGCTGTAGGCCTCTTGTTCACCTCTCTGACCAGTTTCCTCTTGGCTCTATTCCATCCAGTTTGGAGTGACTTCCTGATCCAGGGGAGAGCCCTGTGTTGTAACCAAATATCCTTCCACTTCCCCCCTTTTTTTTTTTAATAAAATAGATAACTTCACTGTGCTTCCTAGGCATTTCCATAAAGCCTTTGAAAACATTTGTGTATCCATCTCCTGAACTTTGTGCCCTTCCACAAATTTATCCCGGAGATCTATTGACAGGTGCCCTGCCACCCATAGTTGATCGTTTGCTATAGTTTGCGCTACCAAGGACTGAAATGCTCCAGGAAAGCTCTTTTTCAAGCTGAAACTAATCAATAATGGAGCACAGCTGAGCACAGTTGAAAGTCAGATGGTTTTTGTGTGTCATTGAGAGGTGATTTAGCTTACAAACTGATTGAGTTTACAAGTCATTTTTACTCAGTGATTCCGTTTTTTTTGTTGTTGTTGTTTTTTTCTGACATGTTGGTGTTATATATTTTTTTCTTGGATATTACAAGTTTGCACTGAGTAACCACAGCTGGAATTTAAGAAACCAAAAATGTCTATCTTCATTTCAGGCTGCAAAGCAACAAAATGTGATTAGTGTATAAAGAGGGGGGAGGGGGGATTCTTTTTCTATACCCACCTGTAATATATTGGCTAGTGTGAGTAGTAGTCCGCGATTTTGCGGTTTGTAAATTACCATTTAAAAGTTTTAGGGTTGATATGATTTTTTGTTGTTGTTGTTGTTGTTTTTGATAGTCTCTTTTTGAAAGCGCTCACCATGGCTTTATTGATTAGATAAAAATGCAGTAAAACTCCTATTTTTTGTGCAATAATGTTGCAGTTTTGTTTTGTTTTTTGTTTTAGTACATTTTTAATTCTTCCTTCTGGGTAAAGATGAATTTCCCCAGTCATTATTCCAGTTTTCAATATTCCCATGATCCGTCAGGAATGCATCTTCATTATTATCATCGTTGCAATATGTAATTAAAAATTGAGTTTACTCTCACTTTTGAACAACTTAGTGCAATCCTTTTGCTGAATAAAAGTTTTAATTTCTTACAATAATACATATTTGGTGACAAAGTCAGCAGGATTTGGTAAATAACAATTTAGAATGCATCACTGGAAACCAAATGTTTATGATTGCAAGGCACACGGATGTACGATATTCATGGCATTTTTCAGTGTCAACACAGCAGTGGCTTGAAAGAGGAAAGTGACCTGTTCCAAGTTTACTGAGTCAGCTAGGTTCTGGTCCAGCAGACCAATCCTTGGCCACTGAGGCCCGCATCCGCTTCTGATATCTCACTTTAATTTGATCGCGTTTATCAGAACAAACAGTACAGACAACCATGGAAACTCTGTGCCGTACGTTAGTCTAAGCCAGACCGCTTATGGGCCTTGCTTGCCATGTGTTCCAGCTTCTTTGCCCTGCGTAAGTAATCGCCAATTGCTGAAAAATGGCCATAAATGCAGCGACCCTAGCGCTACAAGGGAGTCTCAGCACACCTCGTCTGAGGGCTCCAGTTCAGCTTCTTTACTGCCTCCCCCCTGGCTGATCAGAGCTGAGGTGTTGGACGTCCACCCATCCAGACTGTTTGACACTGTCCCTAACACCTCCACCAGCGCATCACCACATCACATCTCTCCAGAATACACCAATCAGGAGACTTAATGTCATCACCACTGCAGCAATCTTCTGTGTGCTTATGGACTCTTAATCTAAACGACAGCTCTGTAGTCATATCTTCCTTCGATGAAGTGAGAATGGTCATTATTCTGATTTGCCCTTCTCGGCTCAAGGTTGTAGGACAGGGAAGCAAAACAACCTGCTAATATAAAAATGGTGTCATCTTTTTTTTTGTCTGGAGTACTCTTCATTCTAATCCACTCTTGAAATACAAGCCAGGGTTGTTATTGTAAACATCAACTAAAACTTTTACAATTTTGTATGAACTAATTCCTTTACAAAATTTAAATTTTTCATAAAACTAAAAAAAATCTAAAAATAAAAGTTTATGATTATTATTCACATTGTTATTTAAAAATGTGCATAAATACATTTAATTTTATATGAATAAATCACTAAAATACACACTGATAAAGGCTTAATAGAGAGGCTTCTATTGTTCCACAGCAAACCTAATCAGGTTCGATAGATTGCGGGGGGGGGGGGGGGGGGGGGGGGCCTTTGTGTTCAGTAGGTGGTAAAAAGCTGAGAGCATTTAGTTACTATCTTTAATTGATTAATTAGTAGACTTTGAGAAATCATCTGTAGGCCTGATCCCTTCTTTTTCTACCCATCTTTGTGGACTTAATCCTCTAATTCCTTAACACGGGAGGGCTGAACTTTTATCTTTATTGGCCCCGATCACGTCGCACTGTTACACTGTGCACACATTTAGCTAAAGAGCGCTAATAAATTACAGTCATTTGATCAAGCTTTTTTAAATACTAAAAAAAATTTTTATGAGGGTGTTAGCCTGGCAGGATTTTTAGGGCCTGGATTCATCTCACTGTGTGGCCTTTGTCTGCCAGTGGGGGTGTTAGCTTTGCTTCAATAAGCTGAAATAGCATTTCACTTTTTTTCCATAGGGATAAGACCAGGCTTATGGCATTCGTGAAACAATACCTTTGTGGAATATTAACCTTTAATCAAGCACAGAATGACATGCCGTTCATTTGAAGATTCAGAGTTCCCGACCTGGTGCCCTTACTCTCCTCCCCCAGTTTCCTCTCTTTTATATTTGATCGTGATGCACAAAGTTGTAATTAGTTAAATAGGGCCTCTAAGAGACGAGGTCTGTCTCCAGGTCTCGCTCCAGTGTGATGCCTCGTCTGATTAAGTCTGCGGGCTCTGCGGGAGGTTAATTGGATAAGTGTTAATCCTCACGCCGCTGAGATGGAGTGGAGGAAGTGGAGAGGGGCTGGCGCAAGCTACGAGTTGCCAAACATGTCAGAAAGATTAGGATCCGCCAGTGACCACTTGTCTCGCTGGCCAGAGGATTAATATCAGCTTGGACTTGGATAGAGCTTAGCTCACCAAGCATGTGAGAAGTAAACTTCCTCGGTGTGAGGAAAGGTGAGAATGAGAGGAACAGATTCAGCTGAAGGCTCTTCAGAGGTTAGCGACCTCTCTGAACCCAAATGAAGCTCCGCTGATGCTGAAACTAACTGGAAGAGAAGAGCCATTGTCAAAAACTAGTGCTTATAGTGAGAGGAAGTCATTTGAGTTTTACTCAAATACCTTTTTTGACATGCGATTTCATCTTAACCTGCATGAACAAATGCATATTCCTGAAAGGAAACATTCTCAGTATAAAAAAATGGTTATAAATCCTTGATATGGGTCAATGACATATATGAGTGCCCAGGATAAAGCAAAAATCTCTTTAAAAATGTAGTTTAATGCACATGTGTGTTCTTTTTGTATTTATGTTGGAAATATGGCATTTTTCAACAAAAGTTTTGATTTAATTACTCAAAAAAAAAAAAAAAAAATCTAATAAAAAATACACTCTTTTTCCTTTCACTTAGAATACATTTAGGTTTACACATCTTCATCAGTCATTATTTGCTGTAAAGTGTTATGAGCTTTTAAGTATATCTTTTTTAATGTAAAATGTGTTTTATACAATTATTATTACTTATTAATTAATAAATATCTTTGTTGCATCATATGGCAATTTAAAACCTTAACTAATCTTGAGTTATTTAAAAATGTCAAATTATTAAAAATTTTTAAAGAGTTGTGAGGGTCTGCAGCCGTCCTCAATTTCCTATTTTAAATATTTTTTATTTTCACACATGTTGGTCGCAACCACATGACTTGGACTTTGATAATTGTTATTTTTTCAAAGATTAATTAAGCAGTGAAGTGTCATTAAATGCTGAAATATTGTTCCAAACTAGTTTAGAATTTAATTCTTGTAATTAATGTATTCGTGATGGACATTTTCAGCTTTGGATATTTATACTACTTGATACTATTTTCGATATAGGCTCTGAACCTACAGGAAGCAGGACACCCGTGTGAGCTAGTGACCGGCTCATAACTCTCTGCGCGATGCTGAGCGCTGATAGTTTTTCCAGAAGAGCCTTTAAACTTCAATTCTCTCTGCGAGCTGTCCAGGAACCTCAGGGGGAACAGGTTTCATACATTAATCAAAGTAAAGTGCAAAAGCACTATGCAGTGTCTCCACTGGATTACAGGCCACTTTTCAGTTTGGCATGGTGCTTTGAAAGCTTGTATAAAAGCCAGAGGCGGTTCTATGCTTTGTGGTCCTGGGTGTAACGTAGGGCGTGAAAACTCACTCTCCTCGTGGAACCCATATAACAATAAACAGAGGTTCTCTGAGCTTACAATGTCCAACGTGGGGGGATGTTGTGCTCCTTTGTGCTAAGTTTATGAACAGTAAAAAATAAAATGGTATATTTATTCTGACAGGCACATGAGTGTCCTTATCAGATTGTGATGTTTCTGTGTAGCAAAGAGCCTGTGGCTCTTGAACAACTCCGCGGACATGCTTCGAAGTTTACTTTCAAGTTTGTAAAGTAGATGATGTGTGTCCATTTGATTTGTGCAGGCGTCATGCTGTTTGAGTGACATTGCATGTGGAATAACTATAATATTACACTGTGTATGTAATCGTGAATTACTGTTGTGTGTAATCGTAATGATCAAGTTGACTTTGTGGTATTACAGTGATGACTGCTGAATGCATAAATGCATGTGTAACATTACGCTTTTGAGTTTTATTAAAACAATAAACTAAAATGAGGTCATGAGTTACAGTGATTTTACTACTTCTGCAAAAATAAGTGCACTTGGTTTCCCTTGGTTTCCGTAATTTTTTTTATTTCCATTAAAATAAAAAAAGTTGTCCAAAAATTCTGTATAAACCTTTTCTAAAAATGTCATCTGCCTTCGAGACTGCCAAGCAAGCTATTCCATCTTTGGGTCTATGCTTCTGTTGAAGCCATCTCAGCCATAGGCATAATTTAATTTATTAAAAAAACCAATGAAAAGTAAGTAGGCTAATTTCCCGGTAAAAAACAATTTAGGCAAAAACAAGCCAACTTCCTAAGGAATCGCATGCTAATGATGTTAGGGCCGCCTAGACTCCTAGAATTTCTTATGTACTTTGTTTTTTTTTTTAAGTATTTTATGTACACTACTGTTCAAAAGTTTGGAATCAGTAAGAATTTTTATTTTACTTTATTTCTAAGAAAATGATACTTTTATTCTGTGTATTAAATTGATTAAAAATGAAAATACAGAGTTATACATTGGTATAAAAGAGTTTTGGACTTTCTGATTCATCAAAGAATCTTGAAAAAATGTATCAAAGTTTCCTCAAAAATATTGTAAAATTTGAAAATATTTGTCCTGCTTAATAAGAAATGATTCAGAAATACTTTAGTATATTGGTAATTCTTACTATTAACTAGTTGCTTATTGGCATGCATATTACTAGCCTATTGGCTGTTTATTAGTACTTATAAAGCACATATTCTACATGACCATATTATACAGCCTTAATTTTACCCAATACCTAAACTAAACAACTACCTTACTAACTATAAATAAGCACTAATTATTAGTTTATTGATGCTGAAGTCGTAGCTAATTGTTAGTTAATTGTTAGTGAGAACTGGACCTTAAAATAAAGTGTGACCAATGTTTCTTATGCAAATCAGCATATTAGAATGTTTTCTGAAGGATCATGTAACACTGAAGCCTAAAGTAATGGCTGCTGAGTGTTCAGCTTTACCCTTACAGGAATAAATCTAATTTTATAGATAAAATATATTACAATAGAAAACAATATATTTTTAATTGTAATACAATTTAACAAAGTTGCTGTTTTAACCGTATTTTGGATTGAATAAAGTTTGTATTTTTATAACACTTAATTTTTATACTTATAACCAAAGTCAAAAGTTCTATATTATACTTTTTTTTTTTTTTTTTTTTCGTAAACAACATTTGTTAGTGAATCGTGGGAATGCAGTGCATTGTCTCTTAAAATGATAATACACAATATGATTACATTTTTAGGTAACACTTATTTAATATTTTTGTCTGTTTAATAAATTGCATGATACATGTGTATTTTTGTGCCAATCCCTCATCCCAGGTCAAAGTCTGACTGACAGTTGGCCGTGTCGGGGCCTGGTGTGAACCCGTGGCTGGTTAATGAGTCTAGGAAACTAGAGGACTCGTTTTCTGGAGAATCAAACACCAACAGCAGCAGATTATCGAAGGTAATAATTGGCATATAAGATTACTTTGCAATTTATTTCGGTCTTTTAAACTGATGTACACTTGCATTGTTTCTAGCTGGCCGCCCCTCTCTGCTGTCAAGATGATCCGTCTATTCCTGAGGGTATGAGACATTAAGAAGCCCCTTTTTTGAATGTAAACCCCCATTATGAGATATTGCGTCCTCATTTGAGAATAGTAACTAGTAGGATTTTTTGAGGAAACAGCAGGAGCCGTTTTTGTCTTCTCCTAGTTATACTTTAGCTTCAAGGGTTAACAGCTAAATCACCTTTGTGGCTCAACGTGGCAGCTTGTCTCTGTTCACAACATGACATCAGATTCGACACTAATATTGTTCATTTAAATGTCACACGATACCAACAGCCCTATTTGCTAATGGTTTTCCTGCTATCTTATGAGGCTCAATTTAGATGGAATTTACTGTACTTTTGTATTGGTTTTTGCTGACCCCATATGAGAATGAGCACTTACTTTTGTCCTTCAGCGCCCTCATGATTTTGCAAGATGTAAACCACAGGAACATAAAAGATGACGCATGTTAAACCATAATTTCTGGATTATTTTCTTTTTTGTACAGTTCTGTCTACAATAAGTCCCTCTATTTCTCATGTGCGTCCTACTGCTCTTTAGCTCAGGATGCTGGCCTGGATCGGGCATTCTGGCTTGCAGATCATAAGTAGACAAAAACACGATGTGTCAGGAGATCGGCAATGTAGCTAGATCGAACAGAACGTCAAGGAAAACTGGCAGTAGCCTGTATGTGACAGGCTCTGGCTGAACAGTTCAGATGGGTTTTCATGTGAATAACAGCCTAATTTGCGGCTCCAGCCTTGGTTTTACGTTCTGTCAACACCGCTCTCTCGTCTACACTACCATATGATGTCATTGGCCTCTAAAATGAGCTTAGGCTGGGGTTAAAGTGGAAAATTTGGAACATGGCAGCTTGGAAACCCTGCTGACTACCCTGGTCCACGTTTTTTTTTTAAACTCCTTCGTGGCTGTGCAAAGTGTCAGAGAATATTTTCTAAACATGAGACATGGTGTCCTTTGCACAGAGACATCATTTGGAATGTGAGAACATGGAGGAGTTAAATAGTGCAATGATGTAAGTCAAAGTCACATGGAGGAGACTGAGTTCAGATCAGTAGTCCTGTGCTACTCATCTGAAGGCCGCAGTCCTGCTTTTGGACTTTTTCCCACACGTTTCTTCAACCTGTCTAGCCAAGCTGGTAAAGTGAGACATGCCTAGAGTGGGGGAAACAAGATATGAAGATATATAATTACAATTTTTTTGAAGTGAGTACATTCACTCACACCAAGATATTTTGGGCTATAATAAAATTTTTGTCCTCAAATGTGATCAGCAACAACAACAATTCACTAAAGATGACTTGTCAGGGTTACAGCAATTTATACAGCCAATATAAACCTGAGTGGAAATAATTTTTGTCTTTATTGGCATTCACTTATGTAGTGGTTAATTGACCCGTGCACTAAGACCCCCCCCTTTTGTTACTGTTTGCTACATCCCACAAGCCATGGCACTCCTCATGGCACTCTGCAAAATAACAAGAATAGACAAGACAGAGCCAGGTACTTACTTTAGGCATAAAACAAAAGACTCAACTTTAAATTGTGTTTTCTTTTTTTTTTTAAGAAATTGAAACCTATAAATCGCTTTTTGTGGCGTGTGTCATGAAAAGATCACTGGAGCGCTTCAGTTCAAGCGGCACATCAACTGATCATCCTCTTCCGTCTTTCTACGTAGTTCATAGCCAGGCAAGTAAACATGAATGAACATCAGAAGGTAATCTTGTTTTTTCAACCGCGCAAAGACGTCAATAACCGAAACACCATTTTTATCAAGTTAAAGATCCACCAACAGTATCGCCTCTCCTGTCTGGTTTTGTTTGTCCGGACAAACTGGCAGACTTTGTGTTCTGATTGTTCATATCGCCTGTCAGTTAAACTCTGGCAAACGGTCAATTCCCAGGATTTAACATTTCCTTTCTGTCAGTCATAATAGTCCGTCTACACTCTGTGATGTTTAAAAGCATGTTAAGAACATTTACTATTGGTGAATGCGAAACAGCTGATTAGGCAACTAAGTAATCAAAGTTTGAATTAAGTTGAACAGTTTTTAAATAAAAAATGTTTTTTTGCTGCACATCCGCCAGGCTGTAATTCTGTTATCAGCAAATACCAATAAAATAAAACAAAAGTTTACTACATGTAACCTCAGTTCCCTGAGGCATCTTGCGTGTCTCGAATACAGCGTGCACTTCGCCATAGGATCCTCAAGGTTTACCTCAACTTAAGTCGACGACCAAGTCATGCAGCTACATGGCACGGCCAGCAAAGCAGTACTCGTTCCCATATCTCAGGGAACCGAGGTTACGTTAGTAACCGAGTACATTCTCATTTGCATACTTCAGCTCGTACTGCGTCTGCTTAAGACAACCACCCCCTTTGGGGAACCAGTACAATACCGCCGTGCTATGCTAGAGGAAAAGACTTATGGTAGAACTTGCCTTGAGTACCAAGTGAGAGGGACCAAGTAATTGGCAGGAAGTCGATATGGGCCAGAACTCACAGAGGTCAGCCGGCATGTAAGTAATTGTTCCAAGAAAAGATCATACTATACAGCTTCTGAACCCAGTGGGGGCCAAGAGTGTACAGAGTGGCAACGTAGCCTGAATTTAGGATGTACAAGGTTTTGCCAGAGTAAACCATTTTAAAGCAGAAAGTGACCCGAGCTTGTAAAGGCCGGGTCTGTGGGTCCAGGTGTTTTAAAACCTGGTAAATGTGGATTGCGAGGCCTCATCCAGCTGACTGCATACAGGTAATTTGTTTTAAGTGACATAAGCTTCCGTTACACAGAGACAACAACAACACAAAAAAAATTGCAAGAACATAAGTGTCCATATAACCACTGTGCTAATAGAATGAATACATGGAAAAGGATTGAGTAAGATGCACATGATGTACCTAGGACTGTGGGGTAACCAAATAAATGTATAAGGATATGGCACATTTTGATGCCGCATGAGTTTGGTGGAACATTATAACTGTTCATGATAGAGATTGCCTGGGGGAAGAACTGTTTCTTGTGCCTGACTGTCCTGTTGATTTGCGTCTCTGAAGCAGACCAGCCAGGATGGCAAAAAGTTGTCAAATATGGGGTAACTTGGATGTGAGAGTTGATTTGTCTGAGACCTTTTTTCGCTCACTCTGAATGTATACATTTCTTGAAGGGTGGGCAGGGTAGTAGCACAATTAATCCCTTTTCATCATTCCGAACCGTTCTTCAGTTATTCTTCTTACGATCTGATTTTGTCAGCCTCGAACCAAACCAGACAGTTTATTTGAAGTTATAGAAGAGTATCTGCTAGCTTGATAGTGGCAATCATCCACTTTGGAAAGCCTCTGATGCAGTCACTGAAGCAGACAAAAAACTGATCCAACAGCCTGAACGTGGGTGGAATGATCAATGTAATTTCTCATGTGCCTGTCCGGGTCAGAGTAGAAGTTTAGCTCTTGGTCCTGCTCCGAAGGAAAGAAGTGCCGAAAGAGTCTATCACCCTGTAGCTCTGCAATGGAGTCCAAGAGCAATCAACAATTAGGTACATAACCATGCCTTGTGCTTCCCTGAGTGACCTTGAAGTCCATTGGGCCCTGCATTCGAGGCAGGTAGAACTCACCGAGAGCGCATAAGCAGATCCAACCAGATTCGTTAGACCCCATAGGCCTTAGAGACCGCGGTGCAGCTGATGAGGAGGGCTTTGCGGGCTTGCAGAGTCTGCGCCGTCTTGTGTCGACTGGCTGCAGTCCACAGAGCTGTAGTGGTTTTTGGCAAGAAGCTGTCGCATTGGCTGGGACAACTTGTGTGCACAGATGTGGATAATGCGCCTCTACACACCCTTCAACTGCAGGGTCCAACTCGGGGAAGTCGTGGCCTAAGGTTTAGAGAGTCGGACTCCCAATCGACGGGTTTGGAGTTCGAGATCCTCGGGCCCGGCAGGAATTTGTGGGTGGGGGGGGAATTGCATGTACAGTTCTCTTCTTCCACCTTCAATACCACGAATTATGGTTGCCCGTATGAGCAATTGCATCGTGGAACCCCCAACTGCTCCCCCGGAGGCGCCGCACCATAAAATGGCTGCCCCACCTTGCTCTCGGGTGTGTGTGTCACGTGTGTGTTGTGTGCTCACTGCTCTGTGTGTGTGACCGTGCACTTCGTATGGGTTAAATGCAGATCACTAATTCTGAGTATGGGTCACCATCCTTGGCTGAATGTCACGTCACTCACCTCACTCAAACAGGCCAGATGGGGAGACCGGAGAGTCGAGGAAAGGGACCTTATCCTTGATCGCTTTGAGGGTCAACCATAGGTGTTTTCATTAAGCACCACCCGCCTCAAAAGCCTGAAGGCCCCGACCAGTGAGTTCGTTTTTCGTCCCTGAAAACCGCTGGAAGGGAAAAGGAAGGGGCAAGGTCCCTCGCAAGTGTTGGACCATCCCCCAAAATGGGCCTGCTGTCGTGCCCTGAAGCACTCCCGTTCAGTTCTGGGTGCCAGTGCCCCGTATGTTTTTGTTCCAGAAATTTGTTGTGTAATCAAAGGGCCCGTTGTTTTCTAAAAGCACCCTAGTGGTTATAGCGAGAATAAAAAAATTTTTTTTCAAAAAGATAGCAAATTTCCTCTCTTCCAATTATCATGAGAGGCCGACGCCGTCCGCGCATGGCCCGACATCACCACCACCGAATTCAATCCAACCCCTGGTCACCTGGTCCGAGGCCTGGCGGGCCATCCCCGGAGTGTCTCATTGGGTTCTGGGGATTATAGAACGAGGTTATTCACTTCAGTACACTCAAAGAACCCTCCTTACATTTTCAACGGCGGTGGTCTGCCATCCTCAGTGCACAACGATTAAGGAGCACTCACATTCTGCGAGGCAAGGTAAAGAATTTGGTCTGGGAAAAGGACCCGTAGAACCAGTTCCAGTTCCACAGCTCAGAGTGAGTCAGAGAGTCTTTCTACAGCCGCTCTACAGGCTTCTCAGACACCCTAAACCGTGCCCCTCATGAAACGGCCATTCAGACAGACTAGCACTGAAGCAGATCCGCCCAGGGGACTGGTTCTGTTTCACTGGATCTGAAAAAAATGTATACTGTTACAATCCAGATAGCCCCCCCATCACAGCACAGAGGATCGTTCTCTTTCTCAGATTCAATTCGCCTTTGAGGAAAGTGGCTTATCATTAGTCAACGTACCCTGCCCTTCGGGCTGTCTCTCTGACTCCCCGCCCGTTGTTACGAAGTGCACGGACTTCGGTAACTTCTCCCTCTGAGACCAGATGGGAACTATCCGTATAATCCTGAATTACCTCGACGACTGGTTTCGGTTTAGCACAGTCGGAGTCCCAGGCTAATAGCCCACAGGTCCCCTCCCTCCTCAGCCACTTAGTATGCCTGGGACTTCAGGATCAGTTTTGCCCAAGAGCGCTCGTGGTCCCCCAGCCAGTGGACTTCGTTCCTGGGGGGCAGTTTTTGACATCAGTCGCACATGAGGGCAAGGCACTGGCCCCTACAGCAGCGCTTCAGAACAAGAGCCTCCCTAATAAACCCTCCTCAAAAGGTTTCAAAAGAATGGCTGGGGCCTCATGGCATCCTGTAGCATGTTTGGCCTGCTCAGGCGCAGTAAATGAGACGCCCTGGTCAGTGTACTGGTTAGAAACCCTCTAATTCTGCCCTATGCGTGGCGTCAGGACGCTCTAATCTGCATCAAGGTGACCATCCCTGCGTGGACAGATCCCTGGTCTCCCACCCTGGAAGGACCTACAGTGGTTCAAGCAGGGCGTGACTATGGAATTGGTTTACAGAAGGAAAGTTGTCTCGACAGTAGGGCTGTTGCGATATGGACAAAAAAAACCTATCACGATTTTTTGGATCAATTTTGTGCGATTTCGATTTTAAGCACGATTTTGACACCCACAGAGAGACTGAAAGAAAAAAGTTTACATTTGCTTTACGTCATAATGCATTCAGTATAAATTTGAAATCATATTTCCAAAAGAAAATATGAAGAGCTTTAAGCAAAAAGTTGTAACGCCTCGTAGAACAGACATAGTCAAAATAATCACGAAATAAAGATGTTCAAACAAAATGTCTAGACATAGGGCAACAAATAAAATAAAATAAAATAAAACCCCGTGTCCAGAGGTTTTTTTTTTTTTCTTAGCCATGCATTGTTCAGAGAGCTCTATTGTAGTCAGGTGTCCCCTCAGGTGCTGCCATATAAATTAAATTTATTGGCCCAAGGTTCACACGTACTCCATCACAGTGCGTGTACAGGTATGGTGTAATGCAGTGCAAGCACGCAGCAAGAGCGCATTATTGTACACGCACGCAAAGCACATTAAAATAATGTCGAAGCACTGATCGACTAATCTCTCCTCTCAGCATTGTTCAGATATTAACGCCTGCCCAACAAATATGAACGCGTATTTCCTTTGCTTTTGTCCACAAAACCAGACACGCGTTTGCTCAGATCCACAATGCTCTCGTCCCGGAGAGAGTGTGTGCACATTAAAACGTCTCCTCTCAACGTCACTCACTTACAGCTCGTCTAATGCTCATGCGCTAGATATTTCATTCTTTTCCGCACCTCCTCGATTTTTTTTTCCCCCCCCGGTATTTTTCTGTCTTCTGTTCCTAGAAAAGGCTGTATCTTTTACCTGCGTGCAGTGTGAACGCCTCTGATCCATGTAACATGGGGCTTCAGAAAAAAGTACGCATCACAGTGGGTGTGAACCTGGAGTTAGGTCATATTGCCGCAGTATTCTGTTCTGTGTTCTCGTGCTGCCACTTAGGTGCGCTGCATGTCCCTGATTGGGATCAGGATAGGCATACTGCTGGGAGGTCTGGACTTGACTTGCTGAGCGAAATCGCGTGCTTATAATCAAGAGATTTAGGAAATCGCGCACAGTTCAAACGGTCGAGGTATTTATTAACGATTTCGAATTAATCTCAACAGGGAACCCTACTCAACAGATACGTCCAAACACAGGTGGGGGAGCTCTGTGCTATGGCAGACCAACCTTCAGCTCCTGGACAAAACGTGGAAGGCCAGCTAAACATCCACACTGCTTCGAAAACTGACAGCAGTATGTCGAGCTCTTCAGGCCTTCTTGCCAGTCCTGAAGGGACACCAACATGCTATTTCGGAGCAATGTTTCCTCAGAGGAGTGGATGCTCCACCACAGAACAGTTCAGAAAACATTCTGGGGTAGATCTTTGGCAAGACAAAGGGGTCGAACCTCTTCGCCTCAAAAGGACAACTCTCATTGACAAACCTATTTTTCCCCGAAGAAACGGGAACGAATGCCCACGAATGGCCCCAAACCTCTTCCTGCTTAAGCTTTTAACCCCCGATCTGCCCTGATTCCCCAGGTAATCAGTGCGAGTCAGGGAGCACAGGCCAGAGTCTTCCTGGTGGCCCCGCTCCTGGAAAACATCCATGGATTGTCAGAGCTATCTCAGCTGCTGACAGCAGCTTCCATGGCCCTTTCCCCCTTGGGCAGGACCTCTCTCTCAGGTGAACAGAACAAATTTGCACCCCCCAGACCTGAGCTGTGGGTACTGCACCTATGGGCTCTCAACGGAATCCGGGAATCAGGAGATCTCTTCCAGAGCAGGCTTGTCCTGAGTCCTGATACTATCTCACAGGCCTAGAGCCCCATCTACAAGACGTACGCCTATATATACCCTTAAAAGCGGTTAGCGGTCACCCCATCCAAAAATTTTCAAAATTATGTCATTATTTACTGATCTCCCCCATCATGGTCCCGTTCCAAACCCGTAAAGACCTCTGTTCATCTTAGGAACACAGTTTAAGATATTATAGATTTAGTCCGAGAGCGTTCCTTATCCTCCATTGAAAATGTATTGTACGGTATACGTGTCCTGGTCCAGAAAAGTAACAAAAACATCATCAAAGTACGTCCATGTGACCCCATCAGAGGGTCAGTTAGAATTTGGGTTGAAGCATAGAAAATACATTTTGCTCCAAAAACACAAAAAATTATGACTTTATCCAGATTCCGCCGTGCGAAACCCACGGCGGAATCAAAATCAGAATGAGGCTTTTATTGCCAGGTATGTTTACACATACGAAGTAATTTGTTTTCATTGGGGGGACAGAAGCATTCCGCAGTGCAACAGAATGACAGCGACAGGACAAAAACAACAGATAAAAAAGAAAAATAAATAAATATAAAATATAACAAGTAAATAAGGAAGAAACAATATACAAATTGACAATGTATGTGCAGGTTTAGTACAATAGACAGTTTTGTATGTACAGTATATTATGTGCAAATTTGAAGTGTAGACTAAGTATGTGTGTTAGATAAATAAGTGTATGAGTGTATAAATAGTGTTGGTGTGTTCCACAGTTATTGTCAAGTGGTTCATGAGATGGAAGTGCCTGAGGGAAGAAGAAACGGTTTCCTGTGTCTGGTTCGTTCTGGTGCTCAGCGCTCTGTAAGCGTTGACCAGATGGAACAGTTCAAAGAGGTGAGTGTGCTGGATGTGAGGGGTCGCAGAGTGATTTTTACTTGCCTCCTTTTGGTCACTCTGAATGAGTACAGTTCGTGAATAGAGGAGGAGGGTGTACCAGTCATTCACTCAGCAGTTCCAAAATTATCCTCTGTAGTCTTCTGAGGTCAGATTTGGTAGCTGAGCTGAACAAGACAGTTAATTGAAGTGCAGAGGACGGATTCAGTGATGGCGGAGGGGGTAGAACTGTTTCAGCACCTCCTTGTGGCAGGTTGAATTTCCTCAGCCGGCGAAGGAAGTACAACCTCTGCTGGGCCTTTTTTAACAATGGACTCAATGTGATTGTCCTTCACTTCGGTCCTGAGAGAATTGGGTGCCCAGGAACCTGAATAGACTCCCACTGCAGTCACGGGATGTGCTGGCGTCATGATGGTGAGTGAGGGGAATGCAGGGGGTTTCTCTGAAGTCCAACGATCATCTCCCTCCACAGTATTCCTGAGGGTGCTAACGGCCAGGTTTGTTAAGACTGACACCAGACAGCCAGCTGCTGTAGGCAGGACTCGTTACCGAGTGGATTATGAACGATGGTGTGTGGTGCATCTGCAAACTTCAGAGCGTTGAACAGAGGGGTCTTTAAGATGTGCAGCGTGCTATATGGTGTTAGAGGAGAAGAGTTTTTAGTGCGGGTGTTGGGTGTTTTTTTTCAAACCCTGCAGTTAGAAGCTGACGATTAATCTGCCAGTTGTTAATTTCCACATTGCTGGGGGAGGGTGGTCTTGTAATTGGTGATTCCACTTCAGACCTTTGCCACACTGATGTTGGAGTTGGCTGGAGGTGAACTGAGGTCCATAGTTTTTTCAGAACATAATCCTCTTCTCCACTCGATTGTCTCCTTTTCCATGTGGTAATTGGGCCTTTTATTCAAGACTTTGTCTCCCTTCTTGTAAGCATCTTCTTTGGAATCGAGGAGCTGGCGGAAGTTTTGCAGTACAAACCATGGTTGTCATTGTTGTAAGTTAGATGAGTCACTGGTAGGAATGCACAGTGTTTCGACAGAAGAAACTGATTATAAAGAGGTTACAGTTCTCTGAGCTCGTCCAGATCGTGGCACAGCAGTGGCAAAACATTCAATCAGTGACGTCAATATAAGCTTTTAAATCCTGCTCTGCTTCATTAGTCCATCTTTTTACAGTCCTTGAACTAGAGGCGAATAGCTGATTTCATTCAGTTTCTGACTGACAGGTCTGTATAAGATGAACCAAACAGTGATCCGAGAAGCCCAAAGCTATCCACCACCTTTCGTTAGTGTATATGCATTCTTTATTGTGGTTTAATTCCATAATCCAATATATTACTGGCTCTGGTGGGACACATGTGATGTGCTGTCCTGTATTTTGTCTGGTATGGCTTCATTCAGCCACAGTTTTTCATGAAACACAGAGCAGGTAGAGTGTGGTGAAAATCCTTATTTGTCCGGTGGAGAAGAGCAGAAGAAGTTTTGTCCATTTTGTTGGGTAGATAGTGGAGGTTAGCCAGATGGATGCTAGGCAACGGCGCGTTCGAAAAGGCGCCGGCTCCACCTTGTCTGCGCGTCCTGAAGTGCTTTGATCAGTGCCCAGCTGCAACCGCCAACTACTATGTCAGCAAAAACATCAAAATAGTAGAAAAACCGGTAATATAGGGTAGGTGATGTGGAGTGTCCGAAATGTCCAGCAATTCATCTGGAGGGATATTTGCAGGGCTATAACTAAAAGACAGGACAACTGACAAAAACAACTGCGGACACGTCACGGAGGGCCGCCATCATCATCGCGCCATCTTGACCATCCCTGAATTCAAATTCACCTCCTCCTCTGTTTTGCTTTTGTTGGCACAGTGAAGGTTACCCACACAATACTTTTTCAGGGGGGCCGCGTAATTACTATGGACCCACTTCCAGTGTCACTACTCTTTCTTTTCTGCTTCAGCAACTGAAAAAAAAAAAAAAAACTTGAAAGGAGATGATCAATTAATTTGACCTGGAAAAAAGGAACTATTTTGTATGTGCATGCAGGAGATTAGTTTATATACCAGTTTTACATAGCCTAAACAAATCTCAGTATCACATCATGGTGACCTTCCTGGGTGGAGACCTAATGCCTGGGAATTGCAGGGCACTTGGCCTGCTTTTCACCGTCTCTGCCACCGTCTCAGTCTATTCAGAGCTCAGCGGGGGGGGGGTGATTGATTTTAGTCTGCTTCTTGCTTCCCCAACTAAAACATAGGGAGTAACGAACAAATTAGTTGAATGGGACCTCAAATTTTTCTTCCTTCTTTTTTCAAAAGATTGCAGCAATCAGTGCTTCCTAGAACAGGAGGTTTTGTGAGCAGTAATTGAGATTGGGTATCTCTGTTTCGCCAGGATCACTTTTAAGATTGATGAGTTAGGGTTCTGTTCATGCTCTAATAGTCCCAACAGAATCTTCCGTGGATTTTCATCTGCAAGAGTATTTTTACTTGGGCAGATATACACACCTCCTCACCGCATAGCCCATTAAAATCCTGCTTTGCTTCTGGAAAACAAGCCCAATGAATACCTGTCACACAGGAAGGTCCTTGAGTATAGTGTCCTTCTATCTCAAGGCACATAGAGTGACTCAAGCCGAAGGGGTTCCTTCCAAAGTGATGTAACTTTGTGCTTACTGATGCTCTTTAAATAGTTTCTATACAAGCACCTGAACAGTGTTTACAGAAAGCATTCATTGTTACATTTTTTTCATTTCCTTTTCTCCAAATTATTACTTCATATAAAAAGTGAGGAGGAGTAACCCGTTAAAACAATATTTCAATATTTATACATTGTAACATATAACACTGTAAAAAATGGAACGAGCTATTTACTTAAAACAATTAACGGTAAACAATACTATGTTTTTTTCTGGCTTGATTTTTTAATGGGCTCTACTTAATAAATCATGTTAATCTCCTAAACATCAATTAATCTATGACACAGTGGAATTTAATATACGTATGGAAATGTGCTCATTTCAAGTTTGTACTCAAAATTCTTTGATTATTGAAGTGAGATCTGTTTGAATTTGACTTTGAGTTATTTTATTACATTTAAAAGACTGTATACAGCCAAACAGCTCAAGTAGGAAAGTACTTGAGAAATAATGGAAAGTACTGCACTAAGCACCTAGCAAAGCTAACTCCTCATTGAACAAGGCTTAATGCCTTAGAGGAGTCAGTGTTTCATAACCATAGCTCGATCTTCTGCTTCTGCACAATGGTGACCAGTGCACTGTGCCAATGGAAACTTCAGTGTAAAGAGAGACACTCTTTTTTCAAATGTTCAAACATAACTGAACATTTAAACATTAATAGATGTTGTGCCCTTCACAGCAAAAACATACAATGCATTTAATTTTAAAATTTTACTCTCCATATCCAGGCCATATGGGACAGCATGCTGGGAACTAATCAATCACCTATAAAAATCAAACTGCAAAAAAATTAGCTAATTCTCTTAAAATTAAAGGTAGCCTCTTTCCCTTATTTTTATTTTTAAACGTTTAATCGTTTCCTCAATTCAAGTCCCCAAAAACTGCTTGTTTCCTTTAAAACATAAGGAAAACACATCCTCTTGGATTTATTAGTAAAAAGTCCCCCTGGAATAGTTTCTATACAACACTGAATCACAATTTCTTTTAATGATAGTCTACACATTGTTTAATTTATCACCTTATTGTTTTTTTAATGAACATTACAAGACCCATATTTCATTGTTATACTTCTTTAGTTCTAATCTACATTTAGGGGATGATTAATTGTATGTTTAACGTAAGTAGTTCACAATTTCAAAATTCACAAGCTTTAGTGAAATGTTTAAAGTCTGAGCTTTAATTAGTCTTGGATACTTCAGTGGGTTCTTTATTTAAGAAACAAGTAGTTCATAAATTCTATGAGCTGTATGTATTTTTGGAGTTCTAATTTTGAGGGGGTTGTGTTTTTTTGTGGGGGGGGGGGGGGGGGGGGGTGTTTTTTTTTTTTTTTTTTTGGGGGGGGGGGGGGGGGGGGTGGGGGGTGGGTGGGTGGTGGGGGGGGAGTTTAACTTGCCAAATTACATTTGCACAGTGTATTATGCTGATCATGCTAGTTTGGATGAAGTCTGGGCTCTGACTGGGTCATTCCAGAAATGCGAAGTTTCTTTTTTCCCAGCATCCCCTTTATAGTGTAGCTGTGTGCGCTTGATAAATTGTTGCACTGGGAAAATTAATCTTTACTCCTACAATGCAGAATCTCTGACTGACTCAAACAGCTTCTCTCTAAGTATTTACCTGTACTTGGCTTTATCCATGTGGGTCTTGGAGCCAATGAGGTTTCCAGTTGCTCCTGCTGAAAAGCAACCCCAGAGCATGATGCTGCCATTACCATACTTGATGGAAGAGATTGTGATGCCTTGGTTTTGGGCCATATTTGGTTTGTGGCCAAACAGTCTCCTTTGCTTTAGGGTGAATTCGACTCGACCCTGGACTAATCAAACCACAAAATTCTTCCCAGAAGGTTTGGAGTGGCTTAAAAAGTTTCATCACATGGCTTCCTAGGCAAAACAACAAAACTTTTTAAGCCCATTTGATGGTAATGTCGGCATTTTTCAAAAATTGGCATTCTTTGTAGCCATTGCTAATGAAGAGATGGCAGAAAAAGTAAAGTGTTTGAACGAATTTGTTGATGTCTTACATAGTTTTTTCCCCCCCCATTTCATCCAAAGAACTCTGGCAGTTTCTTGTCAGTAGTGTAGCAGGCCTCTGATCATTTCCTCTGGCAATTGACCTTCTGAGCCTTTGATTAGTCGATCTGGTAGATGGCCTGATCTAAATACATGTTTGGATTCTGCCATTAATTTTTCTATATGTGGACATCCACAGTGTTCCTTGGCAAAAACCCTGTGACTCTTCTAGTATTTTTTATATCCTCTGTAAGACGTTTGTTTTTCCTCAAGACAGTTTCGTTTTAAGGTTGTTCCTGGGTCTACATAAACAAAAAACACAGGACATGGTTTCAATTGTGAGATGTCAAAATAGAACTAAACCACAATATATGTTTTTTGTGACTACTTTTAAACTTGATGAGTGCCTTAAAACCGAAAGTTGCTCAGTGATGTGAAACGAAACAAACCAAAGCATTCGTTCAGACGCATGTATATCGTAGACCACAATTAAAAAATGGCGTACAAATTGGTGCATGAGAGAGGCGTTGATTATTAACACTGATGAGCCATTGCATTATGACCATCCCCTAGCCTAGAGCAATTGAGAATGCCTGGCACACCTGAATAGTTATTGTTCACAGCGACATGGTGGGCAACAATGCGGACAAATCGCCAGCAGCTACAACAGCTGGTGACCAGGGCAATGTGGTCCACAGCACACATTTCATCACAGCTTTCTGAGTATTGTCTGTGCGTACATCAGGGTCCAAGATAATCAAGATTGGACCATGGATGATTGGAAGAAATTTGAAAACACCATTTTAGATTATATGAAGATTAAATCTAGAATAATCTAGAATATATCCATTCTCCGGTTTATTGCACATTAAAGCAACCTTAGGAGCGGACAAACAATAGCGATTAAAGATGATATCTGACATGATCCACAAGCTGATGGGGGACTACTGTACATCATTTTTAATGTAAGCATGATACAATTTTATTTGACATGTTGTTTGACTAATTTTAAGGAATGATGCGTCGTAAAGAACATTGAATCATTTGTTACGTGCCTTGCATATTTTTTGTGGGTTGTTTCGTAACCTTTAAGGTGAGAAGAAACTGGCACTAACTGCTGCAAAACATGAAAGAAAAGGATCTGGCAACAGGCAATGCGGTTCAATGCAAAATCTATTTCTTTTGACGGTGCATAATTAGCAGTCCTTTAAAGAAAATGACTGAAGAAAATATGGGAAAAAGCCAAACAAACAAAAATCAACAGCAGAACAACCCTGATAACTTAACCCCAACCAACAATCTAACTATCAAAAAAAATGTCGAAATCAAAACCGCAAATAGCATATCCAGCCCAACATAGACTACCTAATATAGCAAAAAGTACATAGACGGCAATCAGCTACCTAGAACTAACAAATAACACTATAGTTAAATACAAAATTACCTACATAGCACACCGAAATCGGTGGTTTAACAGGACTCATTGGTTTATGTTAACTATTCTCTGGGGTTAATGTCAACCCAGCATTTAAAGCGCCAATCATTCAGCAACAGGTGTTTCCCCCGTTCTACCGATCAGTGCCCCAAGTTTTAGTAAACATGCCCACAAACTAGGTAAACTCAAACCAACGAATAAGTTCAGTCATCTAAAGCAATTCAAAAAATAACTAAAGGACAATACACAACCAAACAATCCAAGAGAAAAATTAACGCGGCGGTCAAAAATTGGACAGTCCCCCGCAGGATGGCTGAACAACATCCACACGAGCCCCTGGCCACCCTTTTAAGCGGGTAGGTCCATCCTGATTGGTCAAACTGTGATGAAGCCGAACAGCCAATAAACAAAACCTAAGAATTTAGAACAGAAAAACAGAAGATAGTTAGGGAAAGGAGGGAACAATCCCAGGGTGTGCAAACAAAAATAGCAAAACATACGAGGAAACGAAACACATTCAAAAACTGTAGGATCGGGCAATTAAATGTTTTAAAAATGCGTTATTTGTATGTAAAGGGCAAACAAATCTATAAATCGATCAGATTATGAATAAATCTTCCATATTGATTTTTAAATTTTTTTTAATAATAATATTGAATTTTTGGGCCACTATATAGTGACAAGTGACCCGCGTAATGTCTTTATGTACTCTTCTTCTTTTGTTCCTTTCAATTTTAAAAATACATAGCGCTACTGATGTTTTGGCTCTTACTGTCTCCACACACACACTTAGAAATTGCAGTCAAGTCCTCAGATCCCACAGTAAAGAATTCAGAAAGTCAACGTTATAATGGTGCTGTCTAGCAGTGAGAGGAGCAACCCAAGGTCTTCATCCAGAGGAGGTGGTTGCATTGGGTTGATTTGTGCTTATAGCCCCAAGTTTTCTCAAAATCTGGACATGGGCTTGATATTCACTGTTTCTCTTTTTAACTACAGCAATTAAGCATATATAAAATCCACAGCAGCTCCGTTTTTCTATAGAAAGATGGTTTTTGGTGTGC
>NW_024879345.1:4060928-4099458 GCF_018340385.1 Cyprinus carpio | reverse complement strand
TTATAGTGTTTTCCTGTGGCTCCAATGGTAGAGCCATTGTGTAGACAGGCAAAAAGTTTGTGGGTTTTGATTCCCAGGGAAACACATGTTAGCCAAAATAGATAAAAGCATCTGCTAAATGGCATAAATAAGTGATTATAATAATAAATTCAAATATAGGTGTGTATAGAGGATACACTCAAATTTGCAAATTTCTACGTGTAAAGTTATGGATAATTGTCTGTGTTTTTATCTCTGAGTTAATTCAAATTTGTTTTAGATCATTATCCTGCTAAGATGCATAGCTGGTGCCTTAAACCTGAAAGACACCACTCAAGAATCGTCTCATACACACAAACCCACACCCACACCACACACACACACACACACCACACACACAGCCACATTTTTCACTCTGGACTGGTCTTGCTAATTTTACGAGCAGCTATGTTGTGTATGAAGAGAAAATATAATAATTTATGGTGTTTCTTGCTTATTGCAATAAACTCAAATTTTCTTTTGTAATAAGTGAAACAAATGTACTTTAAATAAGTCATTTTAAAAAAGCCAGGGCATTTCAACTATATTGGGATATTTGTCAGGTCCAAAAGCGAATCATTTGCGCTGCTTCCTCCAGCTGTATTGATGCAAGTCACTTCTCCTCAGTGTCCGGTATTATTATTATTATTATCATTAATATTATTAGTATAAATGTCTAATGATTGATTCCATTTTTTTTCCCAAACAGCCAACGCATGAATTTGAATTATGTTGCATGCCATAGGAGGGCAAATTGATGATCAAGTGATGTGACAAAGTGTTTGACGTGTGTCATGAAATTTACCATGAAGTCAGCTTATTAATGTAGAAACAAATGTCTGGTATTTGACAGACTTTGAGTCCAACAGCCAACCCTGGAAAATTTAACATTTCTTTTTGCATGACATAGGTGGAGAAGGATGAGTCAAGTTATGGTGACAAAGTGACCTGTCCTTGATTTACAACGAAGTCTTTTGCTGTCTGATCTAGGAGTGCATTTCTTTTTTCCTGTGTGGAACAAACGTCTGTCTCTGCTGGACAAAGACACCTGGCTGCCATGATGTCCTACACTGTAAAAAAAAAAATTGGCTGCGAAAACGCAAAAAAAAAAAAAAAGTGAAGTCACCTTGCTTAAGAACCCTTTTGGCGTTGTCTCTAATGTAATTTTAAATAATTACACATAGTAATGATTGACAATGTTCATACACACTTGCTTGTTTTTGCAATTCTGATTTTCAATTTTCCCAATAAGATTTTGTTTTTTTACACCAACTACTGTTGTTCAGTTTAATTTGCTTTTTTTATGTTCTGTGGATGAAGAATTTTCAATTGCAAAATTATTATGCATGTTAGCCAACTAACACTTGCTTGTTTACGCAATCCTGATTTTTTTTAATTTTCCTAATAATTATATTTATGTCACTGCAATTGCTTGTTTTGTTCAGTTAATTAGCTTTTTTTTTTTATGTTTTGTGGATGAGAAATGTTCAATTGGCAAAAATAAAGACAGATCATAAAACATTGGTACTTTATCATTTATTTCAATTAGAAATAAGATGCTACACTAGCACAAACTCGGTTCACAATATTTAACTTTTTTTTTAAAGTTGTGACACAACAGCTGCACTTTAAAAGAAAAAGTCCAGATTCCATCTTCAGTAGGAACTTAAATTTTGCATACACTAAGCATACAGACAATTTTTAACACCAACAAAAATCAGTGCAAGCAATACAAATTTCTCATTAAATCACTTAAATGTACACAAAAACAGCATAAAAACTTGTTGGTATAAATTTAGGATTTTTCTTTGTATCAACAATAAAAATGTTTTTAATGTCTTGACATGTTCCGTAATCTAAACCTTTTCAAATTACCACATTTAAACCAAACATTTAAAACACATTTTTACAGTTTTGTTTAAAAGGATAGTTCACCCAAAAATGAAAATAGTGTCATTTTCTTACTCCCATGTTGTTACAAACCTGTATAAATGTATTTGTTTCTGATGAACATAAGATATTTTGAGGAATGTTTGTAACCAAACAGATCACGAGCCCCATTCGATTCTATAGTATTCTTTTTTCCTACTATAAAAGTGAATGGGGCTCATGAACGGGTTTGGTTACAAACATTCCTCAAAGCATCTTTCTTCATGGTTCCTCAGAACGAAGACATTTATACAGGTTTGTAACAAAATAAGAGTGACAAAATGTGACAATTTTAATTTTTGGATGAACTATCCCTCAATTTTTAAACAACCATTTATAAGAACAGACATGCTTACTGCAACCACTAACCTGGTATGGTATGCTGTACTGTACACTTTAAGAACAGTCTGACATCTGATGACAAGAAAAAGAGAATGCCAACTAAAAACTAATCACCTGTGTATCCAAGCTGCACTTTAGGTCTTGTAACAAATGAACGCCAAAAATGATCCCAAAACAACTGTTCTGATTTTCTTTACAACAGTTTGTTCTTCAGAGAAAGCACACATTTTGGTGCATTTGGAACAGTTTTGAAATCTGTAACAAGAAACAGAGATGCCAACTAAAAGAATCCCCAGACCTTGTATCCAAGCGCACTTTAGGTCTTGTAACAAATGAACGCCAAAAAGGATCCCAAAAAACACTGTTCTTATTTTTCTTTACAACAGTTTTTGTTCTTCAGAGAAAAAGTACACGTTTTGGTGCATCCAGAATCCCCAGCTCCATGAAAACATTCTGAATGGTGTCAAAAATGTGTACTTAAGAGCTTGAGGATAGGACATGTTTAATGCATACAGAAGGCCAAAAAGGTATGCAAGAGCAGTAGAAATATCTGGGAGATCTTTCAAAAACAACGACCTGCTCCAAGACAACAGCAATGTTCACAACCTCGGGTGATGTCGCCTGGGGTTTCATCTTCCAAAACACACAGAATGGCAATAGACACTCCTTTTTTGCCCCATCTTCGGTGTCCTGTTACACAAACAATAATCTACTAGAACAGATATTTTGTAGTTGCATTCTATCCATAATAGACTGTAAAAGTCAATAGTCATTAAAACAGTCAACACTTGCAGGAGAGCTGACAAACATAAGACTAGAACAAGTAAATATTCACTTTTTTTAAACAAACCTAATGAACTAAAATAATAAAATCTAAAAACTGTAAGCCTTTTGAAGTATTTACTACTTACTTTGCATGTCATGAACAGCTTGTTTGGGTCCTCTCGAAGAAGAAACAAAGGCAGGCCTTTTCAAAGCAGTAGTCCTTCTGTGATTAACAACATCGGTCACCTCCAAAACATACAGAGGTAACAAACAATTAGCCAAAGTAAGAAAAACCGTTATCATCTCAGCCAACCTAATGTGAAAAAAAAAAAACCTCCACAAAACATTTAAGTTTTATGAAACTAAACTTGCCCTTTCATCAAGTCTTTCTAGGAGCTGTTCCATGTCCTCTCCAAATGCAGCTTTTCTAGCTCTGTATAATTTCAAGAGCTTAGGTGGTAAATCTATCCATAGCTGCCGGCCCTGAAGACATCAAGAAGGTCTTTATTCGTGATTCTGAAGAATTCCTCAGCAATCTGTTTATAACAAAAAACATAGTTGTAACAGTAACAAAACCTGTTTAAAGCATAAACTGGATTAAAAAAAAAACATTTGTCTAAACTTGAAATACTATTCATGCAGAAACACTACTTGTAGCAATATCAGCGTGAATCTAATGTCAAGTTTTCACAAGTCAGTCAGGGCTGTCCTTTAATACAGTCAGTCCTCATGACCCCCTCCCGGAACCATTTTGTGTTTTCTTTCTATGTAAGAGATGGACAATTCTTTCTATGTAAGAGATGGACAATTCTGTTTCCATACTTAACATTATTTATGGTCTAAACGCCTATTAAGACAGTGTTTCTCAAACTCCAGTCCTCGTGCCCCACCTACCACAATATTTTTTACAGGCCTCCCTGTAAATCTAAAATATAAAAATGCAGGATTCAACTTATCAGTCTGTTTAGTGTGTTAAGTATGGAAATAGAATTGTCCATCTTTTACATATAAAGAAAACAAAAATGTTCCGGGAGGGGGTCATGAGGACTGACTGTATTAAAGGACATCCTGACTGACTTTTGTGAAAACTTGACATTAGATTCACGCTGATATTGCTACAAGTAGTGTTTCTGCATGAATAGTATTTCAAGTTTAAGTTGACCTTGTTAGTGGAAAATAAACATCATCCAGCTAGAAATGGCAGTCACAGATGGTTAAAATGTGTATTACATTTGGTGCCTTAAAGGGTTAGTTCACCCCAAATGATAACTTTTATCATAAATAATTTACCCGTGGTTGTTCTAAAACGCCAAGTGATCCGATTGTCTTCAAAAATATTAAAAAAATGTGTTTGATGAAAACCAGGGAGGCATCTGTCTGTCCAATTGACTTGAGTTTGTTTCAATTTTTTCCCCCAGAAAAAGCATAAAATAAAGACATTGCCAAAAAGGTTCATGTGCCATCAGTAGTTCAAAAAATATTATTATAAGCAACAAAACCCACTTTTGTGCGCACTGAAAACAAAACGAGTGATTTTATTCAACAATTTGTTCTCCTCCTTGGTCGTTCAGTACGCGTTCACGAGCAGACTATGGTGTATGTTGCTGAGGTCACCTGCTGATGTAGTTGCCAGTGTGCAGACACAGAATACACTGGAAAGTAATGTGCGCATTTATAAGGGCTGTTCAAGTATTGTTTACAATGTTTACATAATGGCTTAAATAAAAAAGGCGCAAAAACAGAAACATTGGCAACTACATCAGCAGGTGACGTCAGCATATGCCGTAGTCTGCTCGTGAACACGCAATGAATTACTTTGAGAACAACTTGTTGAAAAAAATTGTTTTTTTTTTTTCTCTGTGCACAAAAGTGTTTTCGTCACTTCATAATATTATTATTGAATGACTGATGGCATACGGACCTTTTTGGAGATGTCTTATTCTTTTCTGGGAAAAAGAATCGTGAAACTAACGCAAGTCAGTGGGACAGACAGAAGCCTCCTGGTTTTCATTAAAAATATCTGAAAATGTGATCTGGAGACAATCAGATCACTTTGTGTTTTAGAACGACACAAGGTTAAGTGATTTATAATAAAATTATCATTTTGGGGTGAACGAACCCTTTAAGTAATAAAAACATTTCATGTGTTTCTAACAAAATTTAGGATAATAAACAAACAATACAAAATCATTTAAATTAGCCTTTTTAACAAAGAAAAACCTGACATAATTACCTGCTCCTGGAGAAAAAGTGCAGGCCACCTCTGCTGCACGTCTACAACCATTGGTTGATCTTCTACCACTTCTTTTCTCCTCAGGGAAAAAGTTAATTCCATTTTTTCACTTATGACCACCATGCTGCTTCTTGCCTTTTTGGTTTCATCGATCAATAAACGTCTTTGTTCTTCAAGTGAAGCATCAGTGTGGTTGCATGGATGTTCTGGGACAAAATTTCACTTCTCCACGCTTTGCTTTTTTCATGGTGAAACCATGTCCATGTTCAACATCCTTACGCCTTCTTGTTCACACTAACTTCATTGCAGCCTGCTGCTCTCAATTTTGAACGGTAATTGTTTAGCTTGTTCTTTAGGCTGATCAACCATCCTTCATAGCCCTTACCTTTGCCAGGCTCCTTAAGGCATGGATACTTGGAAATCAGTGCAGATGCAATGGAACTCAATTTCTTGATTGTTGGGATATGCCTTTATGTCAAAAACAGCCTGAACTATTTTATCAAGAATCTCCATCTTTATGTCTCTGGTCACATCAATGCCTGTCTGTGTTTCTGCATATGTCTCATTGCCTCGTCGTAGTTTTAAGCTCGACATCAAATGACAGGGGTGGGATGGGGAATGGCAGTGGCCATTCTGAGGTTGTGCGCAAATACCTTTGTACAGAGGCTGTGGAGCTGGTCAAGGATCCATCAGAGTCATCAACACTAGCAGTATCAAGAGATGACACAGAAAGGCTGGTTTCAGACAATGATGAATTGCACCACTGAATATGCAAGACTGCTTTGTCACTGGGCAGTTCCGAGATGTCAGTCAGGCTGCAAAGGGCATTCCCAAAATCAGGGTCTTCAAACTGCAAGACAAACTGTCCTTGTAACTGCAGTTTCTCCTTCAGAATACTAATAAGGGACTCCACAGACTGTGGCACTTCAAAAAGCTGAAGTCGCCGGGCATCAGTTGACGAAATGACAACTCGCAGTAGTAAAGCCTGTAAACCGAGAGGTAGACAGAGAAAGTTAAGTAAAAAAAAAAAAAACACCAGTATTTTTTCCAAAAAAAAAAAAAAAAAAAACTAACTTTACACATACCATCAGGCAAGTTTAATGGTGCAGGTATGTCCTCAGGGTCACAAGGACTCGGTCTCTAAGCCTGTATGGAATCAATGGGTGATAATCATTTAAGTCATCAAGATCAAGGACAACCATGTCAGCATAGTTGCTTTCCACAAGTTCATAAGATCTCAAGTGTTCAATATACCAGGCAGAAAGTCTTTTAGATACAATGGAGACTTTGTCAGGACAGAGCAACATGTGCTCTATCTTGAAGAACTCAGGCTGTCCATTGGATTGTCCAGCAGATATAATCATGTCCTTAGCATATTGAGTTCCATACAGACAAACATTTTTGGACAGTGACACAGTGTACACATGAGGAAACTTTCTTTGTATAGCACATTTCAGTTTTGCATCTAACAGTGATATTTTAACCACATCCACTTTTTCAACATATAACTCGGATTTCAAAAGGCTTTGAGCATTCAAATGATAGGCGATCATTTGCTGATGTTTAACAGAAAGAGTAAGCAGCAAATTTTTCACATTGTGAATATCACGTGCTACATTCTTAAAGAATGAGTGCTTGGACTCATATCGCATAGTCCACACGTTCACCAAAGGTCCAAAGCATTTTGTCAGTTGGGGGTAGTGGTCAATGAAGTGGTGCTTCGGCTTTAATTTGAAGTCTGGAAACGTGGAAGTCAGAAGCAAGCGGTGATCTGCCAATTTACATGACAAGTAACACAGAGTTTCTTCAGAGAGACTGTGTGATAGGACAATTTCTACAATTTCTTTTAGGTCCATTAATATTTCCCATGATGGCTCGTGTTCTGGGACGCAATCCCAAATCATTAAAGGAAGTAAGCGCAACAAACACCAATTTTCATGACCATTACCCCCAATTGATCCTTTAACTAGGCCTGATTTTAGAATTGCCTTTGGTTTGTTGACCTTTGTCAGGTACTTGTAAGGGAATGTTTTGATTGAGTGATTTAATCCTTCAAGAGTAATGTAACCTTTTTGAGATCAATCTCTGAGACACAAAGATAATTCCACAGGTATGACCCCTTCAAAAAAATCATGTAAAATGTCTGGGGGGAAACCAGTGACTGGATGAAAGTTTCTCAAGTGTTTGCTTAATGAACACTCACTCTTTACACCATTAACACTCTGCAGGGTGTCACTCTGCTTAAGCTGTTCCACAAATAAATTGTGCTCTTCAACAGTCCTCAGAGGGAAATCACTAGCCTTAACAGTTGCTATTTGATCACGACTTATCAAACAGAACCGACAGAACTTATCAACATTAAAGTTTTCCTGGTAGCCTGCAAGACTGTGGGCTCCGAGATTATCTGCACATACACAGAAAACAGTTGGCTTCACATAATGCCCCAAAGTCTCCACAAACACACCATTTTGCTCCAAAGCTTTCAAATCTTTTATCAAAGGTTCCAATAATTTGTCATAGCCAAATTTTTTAACATCAACACTCCTTCCTAAAACAGCTAACTGAATTGATGTTAAAGTAGATCTCCACTTTGCAGGTAAATTTAAGATCATCCAGTAGACAACAGTAATTTTATGAATTTTTCTGGATGTGCCTAATGGGTTGCAAACTTCAAACTCATCTATATAAAAGGCCAAACTCAGAACAACCTCTTCTTCTGCAACAAACACATTCTCCCTGTAGTACTTCCCATCTTGAAACGAATTGTACTGTCCAGCTAAATGTTCGTTTGTAAATTCAACTTTATCCAAAAAACATGGTAAACTTAGCAGAGTTTCAAGTACCTGAATGACTGGCACATAAACAAAGGATGCTTTCTGGGTATGTTCATAAAGATATTCTGTAGGTTCTATTAAAGGAAAGTGTTGTTTGAAATACAGAGATCTTTCTGTAGTCAGTAACAAAATACCCTTTGCAGATATTGCTGTTAAAAGTGGATTTGTCAAACACACTGAATCTGCAATTTCTTTGACAATGTTACTTTCAACATTAACGTTGTGCTTGGTGAGAATTGATTCTACACTATGAAGGGCCTGAGATTTGGAGAACAACAAAATACTTTTAAGTTCCTCAATTATTTTCTGAGTAGCATCTTTTGAAACATGGAACACAGTCTGCATACACAAAAAAAGAGATGCAATTTTTTGTTCAAGTGTTTGACTATTTACATTTTCATCAAACTGTATTCTATCATCATCTCCAATTTCGACTTCTGAAGAGATCTGTGAGATAGATGGCACTTCATTATCAATCCTCTCGAAGACCGTTTGTATTGCAGTTCTAAAGTCTTTTAGTGTATGCTTTCTGTGTATTCTGCTTCTATGACAGCTGAACGTTGGCCGATTGTTTGTTTTAAATCCACATCCTTTAAAGGGACAATTAATTGTTTCTTTTCGTTTAAGATGATTTCCAAGGTGAATGAAGAAACGTTTCTCACTGCAAATCTCTTGGAATTCACACAGTTCACAAATTATTGTTGAAAGTTCTTGACTGACTCTGTGACGGTTTTGGTGTGATGTAGATAGGTGGGATTTTAAAGCACCTGCTGTCCTGAAGACACAAACACACCCCGTATGAATACAAGGCCAGCTGGAAATGCTTGGGTGATGCAGCCGATAGTGCTTTAGAAGGACCTCTTCACTCGAACTGCTGAATTTGCAGTTTTTACACTGCATTAAGTATTTTTATAATCCTGGAAAATAGAAAAATGAATGAGTTACAACCTTATTTCAAAACATATTTGAAAATCAATTTGAAAATGATTTGCAATATGAAAATGTATTGCACTTAAAATAGTAATATTCTTCAGCATTTTAACTAATGTCAAACATGATAATGATCTTGTTCCAATTTATATATTTTATACATTTTATTATTTCGATTTCATTATACCTTTTATTTGATGCAGAAAATAATTTGCGCTAATTCATGCTTGACCAGCCTTGCATGAGGAATAATAATGTATTATGCCACTTTTAATAAATGTGATGTTCTTTATTGTCCTACATTCACTATATGAAACCAAAATGGGTTAAGGTTTACTGCTTAAGACATAGTAGTCATTTGGTGACAACTAATTACAAAAGTGCTAACTAAAATAGTGTGCATTGATACACACAGACAAAATATATTATCAAATGAGTACTTTAAGTCAATGTCAGTACATTTTATAAACTGATATTTTAGCAAGTACAGCAAATAACACTGTAGTCTGTACACCTTGAGCTGAAACAGCATGCTTCGAGAAATCGATGTACAAAAAATTACAAAATAGTTGTAACTAATGTAAATAATTCGTTGCTAAATAATTTTTATTTGCCGTCTCATTGGCTGAAATATTTGCATATTTTAAATCTGCAGTGACCAAAGTGGCAGTTAGTAATGAGCCACGGAGGTACATACCATAAAAAAAAAGTAACGAAAAAAAAATAGTTTAGGAGTTTTAAGTCACGTGCTGGACGCACAGCGTCTCCTGACTTCTTTCAGCGTGATGGGTGCGGCAGGCGTAACAGTTAGTCTCATCTATTGAAAAAGTCAAAAAAGCGGAAGATGCCTTCGGACGAATGGTCGCTTCGGTGGGACACACAAGAACAGCAAAGCCTAACGTGATAGTCTGATATTTGGACATGTTGACTTTTTGCACTGCAATGCAAGTTTTTCTCAAATAATGTAAATAGTGTTCTGCTCATTTCCAACAGACTTTCGAATTCCGTCAGTTCAGGCATAGCTGTTTTGTTCGTGTGACGCTTATACATCTTTTGACACATTTACGTTATAAGGACTACATGAATATAACAAATCCCCGAAAATCTATGGTGTGCAAAGCCATTTTTTTGGTGCCGCCTGCAGTACAATGTGCCTGCGAAGTGTTTACGGTGTGACACTGATGTAACGGTGCCCTCTAATGACATTTCAATGAAAGCGTTTCCTGCTCCATTAAGAGAAAATTCTGGTAGAAAGGGAAAATTGGGACTGATGATGTCAGTTAATGGCCAAAACTTACTTGAAAGGTAACTTATTCTAACAACATAATTTTGTAACAGCAATGTATAAATCCAATGTAAGGAAACTTCGTATTGTAAATTTTACTTAAGAATGTATTAATTGATGACAACAAGAAAACCGAACGCTGTCATTACTAGCTGCCATTGTTAATATGTTTCACAGGAGCTTTTACAATTTTCACAGCATAACTATAAGGCCATCCCAGGTAAAAATATTCTTGTTTTGCCATAACTGACCGACCCAATTTAATTGCAACTTACTTCTGTTTTATTTCTTATTCTTCGTGATAATTTTTGAAGATCCGAACCGAGCTTTGCCGGGATTGTTAATTGCGTTAGGAGCCACAGACTGCCGTGGTTTTTACATCTTCAAATCTCCTAATACAATTGCAATAAAATGTGTCAGACATTGCAATTGAGAGATTTTCGGACAAAGCTCTCACACCACAGTAATAAAACACAACTCCAGTTTTTTTGATGACGGACATGACAATGCAAAGCAAAGAGGAATCTCTAAGACCGTCAATGTTGCAATGATCAAGACTTTGTCAATAATTTACTTGGGGAAAAAAGGGCAAAACTAAAATATAAGTACATAAACGATTTTGGATAATCGTAAAAATAATCGACCGCGATTATCAAATAATCGTTAGTTGCACCTACTGTAACTTGAAAATCTCTGCTAATAGTAAAAAAGAACATGCTGTGTAAATCCAGTATGGCCGTAAAATGGGCAGGATCAAAATGCAACAACGGTTTTGGGAATATTTATAGGTTTCAGCCAGATTTTATAGTTTAGTGCTGTTGTTAAAACATACCATAAAAAAAAAAAACACTCTTTTCGGAGTTTAAGTACGACTGGACGAACATACGATACTAAAAAAAACTAAACAGTTAAAAATAACTTTTCGTACAGCTATAATCTGCCTTCAAATGGCAGCTACGGTCACACACTAACAACTAATAGTCGGATACTTTTTATCTACTTTATTAGCACAAGGCCCTTTCGCTTTAAAGAGTCGGCGCTGGGTTTGTGACTTCCGTGTTTCGCCGGATTTGGCTAAACATAATATGCATACAGCGCTGCGCAGACTTGAACGGCGTATGACGTCAAAGTACAGCGAGAGCACAAAGCAGACTGTTCTAGAATCAATATTGATGTACAGCGTACATCTGTGTCTCGACTACCACTAACGGTAACTGGCCACAGACTGGATAACATTATTATAAAAATCCGGTTTAACATTATGAAAAAAAAATCTTTACATTTGTTAATACTAAGTGCAACCACCTTAAACATCACAATAGCGCCACATTGAGACTTAACCTGGACTAACATAGCCTAACAAAAAGCCTTCAATATTAACTTTGGACATTTTTTTGCTGAAACCATATTTTTAATTACGTACGCTAATATAACAGCGTAAGTTAACGTTAATATATAATTTGCTTCAAGGTCCTGATTGGATTGCTTTATTGATTCCGAATACTGGTTCATATTCAATTGCAACATATTTAACGTTACATCTCATTTTAAATTTCAAAGATAAATATTAGTATATGCCAACATTATAACTTAGCCTATCATTTTTAAGATGAAAAATGATAAATACCTGCCACAATAAGTCTTTATGAAAACTATGCACCCACTGCGCAAACATATTTGCATCACTGACAGACGTTGTTTGTAAAAAAAAAAAAAAAAAAAAAACAAAAGAAGAAGAAAAACAACTCATGTCCACTTTTCATTTCAAGTGCCTACAATTAATTAACGTTAATTACTCACCTGAAACCTGTTTCTCCCCCGCTCCAAGTCCAAAATGGCAGCAAAAAAACGTGGCGATGCTGATAATGAGAAGGGAAACCCCCGTAGATGCATGCGCGCGCAATTCAATTAAAAAATGTTTGTTCATTCAACTTGGTATAATGCTGTTGCTATAAATTTAGCAAAATATTGTTGGACCTAACATGCATTTTTACATAGACTCACAATATTCACAATTCATATTATCTCTTTATTAATTAAAACCATGACATGTACACTTAAAAATAACTGTTTTTTTAAGCCCTGAACAAAGGTTGGTTACCGTTTTCCCGTTTTTACAAGTGATGGTCCGGGTCTTGTCTCCCGGGGAGATCCCCCTTCCATGACCCATTCCTTGCAGTGTTTCCTTTGCTGAGGGAAGACGGGTTCTTTTGTCCCCACGGATTTTTTTACAATACTGGCCCCCCCCGGCTCCATTGTTTGCCCCCTACAATGTAGTTTTTCAGTCCCTCCTGGTACCCTCGCAGAAAAACCACCCCAAGCATAAATTTTTCCACCTCCCGTGCTTTTGACTGTAGAGAGGTTTGGGGTTTTCTTTTGGGGTTTCCCAATAATCCAATTTTTTCTGTCCCTCCCTCCCCCAAACACAGCCAAGATTATTTAATGCCAACGAGCTCGCAATTTTGGTCTCCACTCCTGAACCCCCGCCACTTTCTTCCCAAGCCTTCACTTTTTAGATGTTTCGTTGGCCAAACTTCTTAAACAAGCCCTGCTAAACTGGGTGCCCTTCTTGGCGCGTGGGAACCTGCGGGCCCGCTGCACAGGATTTCCCAGTCCATTGGTGGACCGTAGTGGTGGTTTACCAAATGTTTTTTTTGACCCTTTGGTGACTGGGGGGGTCCCAAATGCCTTAAGAGATCAATTTAACCAAGCTCCTCCCCCCGAATTGTGTTTGTCCTGAAGCTTTTGATTTCAATCCACCTTTCCTCATGATCCATCCTACCCTTGAGACCATAGTCTTCACAAGCATCCCAGAAAATATAGGCCAAATTTGAAAAATGGTTATTTTTTAAATTGATCTATCCCTTTCCGAATAATCACTCCTCTTCTAAATATGAATTCAAGTAAATGTGCAACCAATGTCAGGAAAAAGACAAAGCCATCAAATATGAACTAAAAGTGCCATCATCTTCAGTGTTTCAGACAGACTCCACTGATTGAACTAAGTGTCATACCCCACAATCTGTGTGCCGAGTGCTCTGACACGTCACAGACAGACGTGAGCCGTGTGAAAGAGCCGTGTTCTGCTCATGGTTCCAGTCAGCCGGGCAGTGGCACATGTGAAGATATTGTGCTGCAGGCTTCCTGTGGCCTGCATTTAAAGACACGCGTGGTTCTCAGAGCGCAGCAGCTTCAGGAAGTCAGTCTGTAGAGACGAGAAGCTGCCGACAGAAGTGAAAATGTGATGCTCAAGTGATCGAGCCCTTGAGTAAAAACAAGCTAGAGAGGAGAAGAAAGAATTCTGAATAATACTGTATAGATGTTACGAACCTTCAACCAGTTACTCTTACAACTTTGGCTTAAAATATCAGAATTGCGGCGGGTTTACCAAAATAGTAACACTATTTCGGTGATATGTTTAAAAACATAACTAAAATAAATACATTGAGATCTCCACTTTTAGACATTCTAAGACTACAGTAACTTTTGCAACCTGCATGTCACATAGCTGTCATTCAGAGCATTAGTAGATTTAATAGTTAATAGAATATCTAAAGTGCACTATTTAAAATAGAGTGATATACAATAAAAATGCAGGTAAATGCAAGTGTCGTTGCTATAGGAACTAAGTGCATCAGACAGAGAATCAATGTGAAAATGTGTGTTGCTATTTATTGCATTTTAAATATAGACAAAGCTTAAGAGAAATATACTGTATACTGAGGCAGAGTATGTCCATTTCCACGTGAAGACATTTAAAGCATGTCCGATCTTGCTAATAATTGGTTCTCGTGAGATTAGCAGTGCTCATAGAGTATCAGCGTGTCAGTGTTTAATGTTTTAATATGTATACTGAAGTATTAAAAAGAAGCTTGGGGTGCGTGTTTTACATCGAAGCGAGACGAGTTTGTGATTTCACCAAAAAAACTGCGCCATCCTTATCGTTCATCTAACAACCTGAGAAAAATAGATTCTGGAGTTTGGGACCACAAACACAAACACAAACAACACACAGCACACACAGTTCCTACTTGGCCGGTGGACCACAGAGTTGCTCCGAGCAGTGCCGTATGTTTTTAGCAGATATTGGGACATCTTCTGTCGGTTTGGTCAGTATGAATCAGTCTCTCTGCCGCCGCAAAAGGCGGTGAACATAGTTACAGGTAGGCACATGACGAAGCGGGGGGCCGCAAAAAAAAAGCCACTTCACGATTGTAGCATCAAACTTACTATCATTCTGTAATTTGATTTTCCTTTCTACCTTGGACGGGAGAATTGGCACTTGTTGCAGAGGTTGCGAGTCAGCAGCAGTGTGGGTGTTAGGTACTTTAAATCAAAGCACTCCACTACAAACTGCTGATTACTACTGTTAAAAAATTGTCAATTTGATCAACTCACTGATTACCGCATTTAAAAGCACTCCGACTTACTAATTACCTTACTGTTAAGTTTGCAAGGTTACTTTACTTTTCAAGTTAGCAAACCTAAAAACAAAAAAACACAAAGTTGAAACTTATATTCGCTCCTTCCGTACATTTACTATGGACTGAAACCTAATACACCAAGTCTCACCCCAGCAACAGATATTCTTTTCGCAGCTGTATTCATCCCGTTGTGCCATCACTGTTCATGAGCATTGCGTTGCAATCATCTTTGGCATTTGACGGCGACCACATGCAGAGGTGTGACGATTGCCATCCTGTGTGACATCTGTCGGCACGGCTGTTACTCGGTGTAGTTGTGTACAGTGCACATCCCTCACACCTCCACACCAGTGAGTGCAGCTCTTGGTAAACATAGAACGAATAAAATTACCAGGCCCCCTCGGACCCGATGTACTGCGATCTCGTGCTGGCTTAGCCTGGAACGAGTGTAGGGAATGCCGTCTCGGCTGAGACAGTCCTTGATGAGTTTGGAGTTAGCGGTGGGTGTGTAGTAGTCCGGCGTCATCACCTTCTTCGGGTATGAACCCCGAGTGATGGAATTCCCCTCAATGGTGATTTGGAGGTTCTTCCTTGTAGGGAAAGTTAGAAAAAGACGGCTAAGGAGGAGACATTCAGCTTAGATCCGGTAGGCATCTTTGGGTGGCATGAGCTAGGACGAGACCGAGTCCTTAGAAGCGAACTAGTCAGATCAAAAGCACACTCCGACTAGCAAAGATATTCATCAGAACTCATGGATCGATCCGGAGCAACTTCAGAGCTGAAAAAGAGGGTCAACGATTAAATCGTGCGGCCTTTAAGCCGTCGTGAAGAAAAAAGACTTAATGGCCCTCATCAGGATATGGCACTATGATCCAAAAGTGGAGCTGAAACGATGTGCCAAGCGGTGGAGGTTGGGACATACTGGCAGGTTTTTATGGCTCCGTTGTCTTTTTTCGAAAATGGTAATTTGCATATGGACCACCTATTGAGTGTTGAGGCAAAATTATTAAAGATTCTTAGAACACTAAATATATTGCTTATGTACCAACATATATTATACACTCTCGCTTAGATCATTGAAAAGATGAATTCATAGATACTAAACATGGTAAGATTACATATAGGTATGATTACATGAACAAGTGGTTCTGTCATAGACATGCATAAAAAACAGTTTACAATACAAAAGACAATATACAAGAACAGTAAACAACATACACAATGACAACTGAAGAACATGTGTGTTCATTCAAAGAAAGGTTTTCCTATGAATTAATTAGAGAAGAGTCCATTTTTGCTGCGCATTATGTGTGCTTTCGCCTATGGAAATTGTAGGGAGGGAGAACTCTCAAACATGCCATTCTAGGTTCGTAAAGGTTTATCTGATCTGGCTGAGGGGCCTTGGTTGCAATGGTAACCAGGGGTCTTGTGTCGTTCCCAGACAGAAAGTGCTGGCACCCATTATGTTTACTGGGTAAGGGCTCTGTGGACTATTTGTTAATCTAATGAATAACCGATTTATTAAATCTAATGAAAAATGGCTGTGTCTGATTGGTCCAGACACGCTCTGGGGGGGCATATCTTTAGAAAAAGTGTGTCTGCGCTTTAAAAATGAAGTCATGGTCAAAAACAAATATTCTCTGATAAAGTAATCTGTATGAAACCAGTCTTTGCCTGTCTGAAAGCTCATTATCATGATTCTGTAATGTGAGACCAGACTCTGGTCAGCATCAGCGCTTTAGTAACGTGACCTGAGGACACTTTTATTATCAGTCAACAGATGTATCATTACAAACAATGTGGATCGACTAGACATTATACGCCAAAATCATGGACGACGGATGATGTATTCAGCTAAACATCCCTCAGAACTTGGCCACCGTTCACTCCTCCAGTTCGTGAGAACCACCGGCTCTTCCAGTCCGCGATTAAAGAGAACGCTCCATCATGAGTGGACCTGGCGTCAATGGACAAATGCCTCTCCGGCATGAGCACAAAACATTGTTCATGCGGACTGCTTACTTCTGGAAACATTTTCGTGTGCACCCAAGTCAAAACGGGGTGCTTTTTTTTTTTTTACCAATATATGTGGTCCTTATGGAATGCGTTGCAATGTGCGAAACATGGACACACACACACACGCGACTCTCATCTAGACATTCAGTTGCATAATATAGTGTTAAAATAACCAACTGGAATGGAATTCCTTAACTATTCACAAACCCACTAGTTTAAAATAAAGAAAGAAATGGTTTTAAAAAAACCAGATCGTTGTGGAACGGTCAGAAAGCTAAAATTAGTTTAGAAAATTAATTTTTAATATGGGAGCATTAGAAAACAAGAACCTAGCATACAGTCTTTAGAAACGTTTTATCTATATATCTATCTATATTAGTACTTTTCATTATATAGCTATCTATCTCTATCTATTTATCTATCTATCTATGTCTATCTATCTATCTATCTATGTTAACCGGGTAGAAACCTTAAAGCTGACGTGTGTCTTTTTTAAAAAAAAAAATGTTTTTATGGCAGCTTGATATAATGACAAGATGAACTATACGTACTAACCTACGCCCATAAAACACTTTCAGCACAGTTCATCTGTTTGCTTGAGCAGGCTAGACATGTTCACTCATGCCAGTCAAGGCAGCGCTATCTGTTTTGACTGGCCCACTGACAGTCAGGAGTGTGTTTGAGAAAAAAAAAAAAAAAAAAAAAAAAAAGTAAATAAAAATAAGGATCCTTAATTATCTGTTTCATATAATCAAAATACTCAACGCGCATTGTGCTGAAAGTTCAGTCTGATTATTTTTGCAATGTCCTCTGCAAGGGAGGCAGCAAGAATATTTGTCATGAGAATTGTTTATTGTCTGGGCGTGGTTTTTTTCTTTTGTCTGTAACCCCCACACTCAACAAATCACCCTAGCAAATGAAGTTATGTCTGTGTTAACCCTGTAACTAAATTAGTCATGAAGTCATCTGCAAGTGAAGAGAGCTCCGCTTCATTATCTAATCGGATCAGAAAAATTTAATGTGGCTCATTCCTGTATCCCGAATCAAATAGGGAGCAAGCAAAAATCTTTAGTCTATTATTGGTTTTTAACACTTCCTCTATAGGCTGCTGCTCTGTAGATTTCTGATGGCTGTTACTACACTATGGAACAGTTCTGAGGTCATTAGGAAATACTTAATCACATTATTATAAATGTAATCAGGCAACATGCATTTGATTTGTTAAATGAGCCATTAAATTATAAATGTAATCAGGCAACATGCATTTGATTTGTTAAATGAACTCCTGATTGAAGCACTAATGGAGTCTGGTCCTTTGAACAGACGCGGGCTGGCTGTGAAGGGGAAATGTTCAGACATCCGGCTTTAGTAAATCTATTCCATACCGTCCCTCGTCTAAAACCACTGTGGACTTTCATGTTGCTTTACTTTGGTGTAGTATGATAAATCGTGAGCTCAGTTACTTCTGAAGAGGAATCTAGACAGCTAAACCAAACTGGGGACTGAAAAATGATTATGATAAGTAATAAAGCAGGACATCTGTCTGATGAACTTAAATCAGGGGTCTCCAGACTCGGCCCCTGAAGGGGCTGGTGGTCCTGACAGATGTTTAGCCATGACACAGTATTTCGCTGCACATGCACATTATACATTGATTAGCTGTGATGTAACAGTCCAGCACTGGGACTTTTCACCACATCACTGTCTGTTTTGACAGACTCTTTCTGAAGTCACATCGATACACCCAGTAGATGGCTGTATTATAAGTGAGTATTGAATCATTCATTCAAACGATTTCATTAACGACTTTTTCATTGAATCAATTACTTTCAGAACCTTCAGGCAAAAAAAACACCAATGTTGCTTCGATCTGCTGTGCATTTGTTAAGAACTATTGTTGTAGACACAGAAAATATTACATTTCATCTTCCTCTTTATTGAACTATTAAATAAAAAACAATGTCACAACTGTGCTGTTTAAAACAGACCAAATGGTTTCAAATTAGTTACGGAGGCTTTTATACTAGTGACATGAGAGACCATGAAACCAGCACAGCTAGGGAAATCTGTTTACGTGATATAATTTAATGCACAAATATTTGATTATATAGATTGATTTATAGGACTGATGTGTTCTAGTTTATGATCGAATAGCAGGATTACTTGAGGAATGAAAAAACATGAAAACAGAAAGAAAAATAGACCGTTATAAGCAAAGCCGAAACATTTTTCATGCTAAAGCAGTTTTATTTCATAGTTTCTTACTGATGATATCACTGGGTTTTAAGTGCCTGAGTAAATAGACAAAAATCCACAAGCATATGGAAATATTAAGAGCAGAAATACAATCCAGTTTCACCCATGTGTCAGTACATTTTCAGTTATTAACTCTTTTAACAAGTAATGAGAAGCAAAAATTTATGAGTTTTAATGAGTTTGGCTTTGCCAGTTTTGCTCTTTGTAAATGACACCAAATGCAGCCAACCACAACATGATATGAAACAAATTTTATTTTGGCAACTTTAAATATCTTCTTTTCTGCTCCTCCTGAGCTAATTCCATTAAGCATGTTGCCTCAGCAGTCGTAGGAATAATTCTGTTTTTTTCCACAATGGCCTTTTTTTTATTGTGAATGAATACTCACTCAGCAAATCAGCCTTTGGTCTTGGTAATTGTGGCCTCTAATTATGGCAGTGCCACTGTATTTTGCTAATGCTAATAAACTCTAATAAAGGGGGAAACAATGGCCCATTTAAGACGTTACTCAGAGTAAAAGCTTTACATTTTAAAAACCATTCCAACATTAAGAGAGATTCTATAAAAAGATATATAGATATATAGATAGATATAGATTATAGATATATAGATAAATTATTGATTTATATTTATTATTATTATTAGTTCGTAGTACTAGTAGTAGTATTTTAATTTATTTATTTATTTATTTTATTTTTTATTACTTAATTAGACAACCATTTATGGTGCAGTTTGATTCAGGATCACGCGTAAAGCTGGTTGATGTCCAGCTTTATGTCAGACGCGATATTTCTGTCTCTTTTGAATTGCAGAGGTTGACTCAGAAGTGTCTGAGTCGAGAGTTCCAAGGAGCCGGCTTTAATCACATCTTATGGCTCCTGTTTTTTAATTAAAGACATGTTTCACTTCATTTCTTGTGCATATTTATCAAAGCAGCAGGAGGCCGATGCTGGCGGATCTATGAAGGAGTAACTGTTTTTCCGTCAAAATCGGAGAGCCGTCACTGTGTGGAAAAACCTGTCTAAGAAGCTTCGTAGGAAAGTGGTGTTACTGCAGATCACAGCAGTGCTATTAGCTTCTCCATGCTTTCTAGTCCTTGTTTGTCGATTTAACCTCTGAACTGAGTCAAGCTGATTTTTCATTTAACTAGATTGTCTCCCACTTGAATAGTTCACACAGAGCTAGAAGATTTTTGATGCTGGGATCATTGGTTTCCAGTCCGCCTTTCCTATGAAGGCTGGTAAGGTACATGCTTTATTCGGGCTCGTTACTGTGAGATATCTTGCAATAACACACAGAAATCTGTACCGCGGTATGCTCTATGGAAATAATGAGGGTAGAATCGAAGCACATCCAGTTAGCATTTAAAAAAAAACACAACCTTATTTTGTGTACAACTGGTGCATTGTTTCCATGTTTTATGGGGATCTTTACCCGAACTCTACACCTAAACCTACCCCTCACACAACCCCACCTTTTTATTGTAAATGGAAATCACAGTTAGGTCATGACTGTCAGTTATTTGTGATCTAAATTCTGCTGTTAAAATGGCGAGCCTGAATGAACTGCTTGAGTGTACTATAACACCTCATGTGCAAAACTACCTGTACGGGTGGGCTGTTTTAGGTCCAATCTATAAATAATGCTTTAAATGGCCACAGATTTAAGGTAAGTGCATCAGCCTACTGCTGTGGCAGGTTCAAATTATGTAAATCTAGTAAGTTTGAATAGCGTTTCTAGTAAAATGTTTACAGATTTTGCACCATGTAATGTCTGCTTTTATATTTGTATCGGGGTCATGGAGGGTAATGAGCAATGCATCTCTCTGTGGGTTGCCTTCATGAAAAACAGAAAACCTTGCTTTCAGCTTAAGCTGCATTACCTATTGCTGACTGATATGAACACATAAATGAAGCACATACAGGAACAGGAAAGAGTTCATGCAGCACCTCCTAATAATTGATGCCTGTATGGTCACCACAACATCTCAACACTGTGCTTTGATGAAATATAGTTCAACCTCATGGGTGAGATGTAATAAAGCAAACCAATACATTAAAAGTTTGTAGACAAACTTTAAGTTAGCTTGAAAAAGCCTAGCTAGAAAAGTTGAAAATGGTATTAAAAAGCTTGCAGTCTGAAAGTTTTTCAGTTTAAAATAGTTTGAAAATTAAACTAGTTTTAACGATTAAGGTTTGAATGTTTCAAGGCAAATACAGCCTATCAGAAAAAACGAATAGGTATAAAACATGTTTTAACAAGATTTCAAGCATGTTACCCCAACATGTTTCTAGCATTGATTGTAGCATGTTAATAGCATGATTAGGAAGTTACTAACATGTTACTAGTCGCATGATTAAAGAGGTTACTAGCATGTTTGTTAACATAAACTAGCAAGTCATTAAAATGTTAAGCATTTCATGTTTCTAGCATGATTTCAAGATGTTACTTAGTATGGTATTTAACATTTTGTTAACATGATTACCAAGTTACTAACATGTTGCTGACATTCTAAGCATGTTACTAGCATTGATTCTAGCGTGAATTAGCATGTTACTAGCATGACTTACTAGTGTGTGGTTCAATTATAGATTAACAAAGTTACAAAGATAGTTGTTAACAATGATATAGCAGGGTACTGGCATTTGGCTTCGCATGTTTTAAACATGGATTTAACAAGTTTCCTAGCATGGTGTTAAGAATATTCTAAAGAGGATTAGCAAGTCACTAGTATGTTGTTAGCATTGATTCGCAAGTTTGCCAAGCATTGCGGTAACATGATTAAGAAGGTAATAAAGATGTTACAAGCACCTTTCTGACATGATATTAGCATGTTACTAGCATGATGCTGAGGCATTGAGTATCATGTATACAATACGATGATGCTAGCTTGTTTCATAACATAGTTGAAGAAGTGAGTTGCTAGAATTGTTGTTAACATTTTTTTCTGCGGTGCTAGTATGGTGTTAGGCTATGATTAGCATATATTACAAACATGTTCATTAACATGTTTATCCCATGTTTTTAACAAGTTGCATGCATGTTTCTACCATGAGTAGCTATTAAGTCACTAACATGTTGTTAACATGATTCTAATAAGGATACAGCACAAGTAACCAAGCATGTTGTTAACATTGACTAGCCAGTAGTTACTAACTGTTTGTTACCACGTTTCAGCATTATTAACAAGGGACTAGTATTGCTGGTATCAAGTGATTAGCTTAGTCTACTAGCGATGATGCTAGCATGTTTCTAAGACGGGTTAATAATTTTTGCTAACATATTTTAAAGCCTGATTCCGACGCACTTAAGCATGTGTTAGCCTTTTTTATCAGAATTAACAGGTCGCACATTTTTAACCAAGATAATCATGTTACTAGCATGTTGTCACGCCATCGTTTATGTTAGCAAGTTAATTGTAGTTGTTATCGATGATTCCTAGCGATGATTAACATTTACACGCTATTGATGCTAGCCTTTTTATAACATATTTAACAATTATTAGAATGTTTGTTAAGATGACTGGCAAGGTACTAGCATGTTGTTAACATGTTTTGCAAGGTTAATAACATTACTATATGGTTCATTCTAAAGAATATTAAGATATTACTAAGATGATTCTCAAGCATTATTAAAAATATTTTTCTGCATGATGCTAGCATGTTTCGAGCTATGTTTAAATTTAGTTACAAGCATTTTTTAACATGATTAACACTAATTTGCTTGCAAGTTATTTGCACCTTTCTAACATGATTGTACATTTTACTGGCCATGATGCTAAGATGTTTTCTATGCCGGCATAACCAAAGGTAGTAAGCACGTTATTTGCATGTTTCTGACCAAATATTTAACAAGTTGCTAGCCATGTTTTTAAATAAGTAGAATTAACAAGTGTTGCTGCATGATGTTGTTAGCATGACCCTAATGAAGTTAATAATAACATGTTAACCTGATTAACAAGCTTTACTAGCACTCGATAAAATCGATGATATTCAGACATATTTCTAGCCCTGACTAACAAGTTCTCTAGGCCACTGTTGTTCACATGATTAACAAGTTTAGTAGCCATTTTGTTAAAGATGTTTTAAATATGATTAACAAGTTTTATCTAGCATGTTGTTAGCCCCATGCATTAACTAAGTTTTTTTGCATGATTATAGCTTTATTAGCATGGTCCTAGCATGTTATCAAGTTGGTCTTAGTATGTTGCTCTAACATGATTAGTACATTACTAGCATGCTGCTTAGATTTCATTTTAGGGGCATACTTAGCCAGTTCACTGCACGTTCTTAGCGTCGCTTAGCCTCTACTCGCATGTTGTTACCCGTTTCTTAGCCTGTCGTTCGGCCTTTTTGCGTTTCTATGCTCATCCCCTGCGTCCAACCCGTTGATTCCTATAAAACTCACCAATTTAAAAACAGCTAAGCCCAGCCTGGCCTGCTAAAAAAGTGGCCAAAACCACTTTAAAACCAGCTTGGGAGACCAGTCAAAGCAGTCAGTCAGCTTAGGCTGGTTTTGGCTGTTTTTTTTTTCAATTTGGAGTTTTTAAGCTTTGCTATAGCAAAAGACAGCTTAAAAACACCATAAGTTTTATTGTATAAAAGTTTTCACCCCCTCAATTAAAGTCTATGGGATTTTAGGTGGTTTTGATAGTCTAGTTTACGAAAACCATAAGCCGGATCAGTTAGAAGAGATATAGCAACCAGAGTCTGAAGGTCTGACCCTAGTTTGGTGTTTTTGGCTTTAAAAGTCTAGGAGGAGATACATTATAAAATTTGGTCTCAGAAGAAGATGAAGAAGAAGTTTAAGTCGGATTTCAGTAAGTTGGCTTTTTCAAGCCAATATAACTATGAATTATGAATAACTATGAACGTGTTCCTGTGGCTCAGTGCTAACGCCGCAAAAAGTTGTGGGTTCAATTCCCAGGGAACACACATACTGGTTAAAAAAAAAAAAAAAAATGTATAGCCTGAATGCAATGTAAGTCGCTTTGGATAAAAATGTCTGCTAAATGCATAAATGTAAATTAATTAGTCAAAACCAACAATACAAACTGCAGCACAGTAATTATTCTGGATAATGAGTCACATGCAAAATCCACTTTCCTGAAAAACCTGAAAGAGCACAATGCTTGTGTTTCAGGCACAAGTGTAAAGTCCGAGCCAGAGAGCGTGGAGAGCAGCGAACATCTCAGTATCGATTGCTAACGTATGAGCACTTGTTTGATAGTGTTTGAGGTCATCCCTATTCCAATAAAGACAGCTTGCTGCAACTAACTGGACTTTCTCTTTTTATAAACTTGAAAGTCTTACACTACCCTCTTCACACATTGCGGGAGTTCCCTCTTCTGCGTTCCCACCCACAATCCTACATACACTACACACAATTGTTCTCTGTCCATCAGATAGGGCCAACATGGTGTCATTTGTATAACTTTCTCTTAGTGATTAAAGCAATGCCTGCGAAGACATAAGAGGGCACTGCTATCTCTAGGACAGGTTTAGGGTTGCATCTTTAAGGCTTTTAGGCCCTTCTGACACACACGCACATCGACACATGCCGCAATTTTATGGTATTTAGCTTGACTACCTTTTCAGTTTGGTTAAACAGCAAATAAATCTGCAAAGACTCAATATAGTTTCGCGAAAGCCCAGATGGTTGGACAACAACGATCGCTGTGTACGCATCCTGAAAAGCAAAAGGAGAAAGATGTGGTTTTCATTTTGCAAGGTCATTGTCAGCAAGAGGATACGTGATTTGCTGCAATTCCGCTATTTTAAAAGCTGTTGTTACTTTTACATGAAAGCTAATACTGAAATCAGATTGCTAATCCAGCTGCTAAATTTACTGCAACAGACTGACTTTGACAAGATTATGGACTCCCAGGCAAACTGACTCGATAAACTCTTATTTGAGAGACTGTAATTGATCTGTCCTAACATGCGCGTGAACAAATCATATTAAGCAAGTAATTAGTGCGCTTATTGAACAAATCATATTAATTCATTATCCGCTATTTTTTGACCATCTTGATTCCAAGCTATAATGTGAAAAGCACAGTTCCTGCTGATGAATGTAATTTCTCAGCACATGGTGAACTCCACTGCAACGCCAGCATATGGTGAATCAAGTTTAATTTCCATACAAAATGACTGTCCATCTGCTGGTTTCAGCATCACAGTATTAACAGATTTATGAAAGCACACAGGCTGAGAGAGAGAGAGAGAGTCCAGACACACCTCAACATCACTGAAGACTAAGGGAGGCAAGTAATAAAATTCATAAGACGGGCTGAGCCGTGCAGCTAGTTTGTCTGTAGAGATTTACATTTATTCAGGAGCGTAACAGCAGCAGGTCAGACAGGTAAATAACACACAGTGTGTGCTGCTGTAAAATAACCTGAGGGGTGAGCAGACACCTTTCATATACACACACAGTACACGTGCATCTCCAGATACACACACACACACACACAAAAATAATTATATCACAGCAGACAAACACATACATTTTGGGTAGTCACTGCACACTCTTAGAAAAAGGGTACAAAAGCTGTCAGTGGTGGGCAATACCTTTTTTTAAAAATTAAACAACTGCACCTTATTTACCCCTAAAGAGTGTACAGTAACTTAAGGGGACATAACAGTATCACCTCAGTAATGTTTTCTGAGTTTAATATTTAAGAGTTTGTGAAATCAAATGCTTTCATCATCCCAACCCCATCCAGACAAGTATAACAGTGCATAGTACACATATAACACACCATATACACATTATATATACTAAATACATAGTGTACAAAATGTGCAATACTGGACACACTTTCAGAATGCCTCACAATGTAACACACATGCATATGAAATGTGAAATGAGCAGCAAGTACATCTCTAAACAGTTGAATAATGTCGGTGCAAAAACCAGTCTGACGACATTCTGTGGATCGATTCACAGGATCTCAGGCTGTATTTATGCGATTTGACTGTTATAAGCAATCACTCATGCATTCAGATTCCAATTCGGTTTCAGAAAATGACATAGGGAGTAAATGAGGAAAACAAACTATCGCTAGTAGTCACCTTCTAGAAATGAAAACAGAATGTTAATTAAAAACACGGTTGTGGCGGCGGCCATGTGAACATTCAGAATCAAACAGAAACAAAGAAACTTCATCAGTGCATAGAGACAGAAACGCTGTACATAATTGTCTATATACTATAGGGGCTGATATGATATATATATTCATACCGAAATGTTACTTTATGGACATCTCAGGTTCGGTGGCATGAGGTACCCTTACAACGAATACAGGCACCACCCTAATCCAAGAAGGGGTGCCCGCAGGAATCACAATGCTGTTTGATAACCGCCAGCAGAAGAGTAGCGAATGGCGGAGCTGGCACACTTGAAAACAAAGGCCACTCAGACAGTGACCATGCTTACGACTCTGAATGCGTCTCTCACAGAACTGACAAAGGAGTATACATTAAAGTGCACTCAACTGTTTGCAGAAAATGGAGCTTTATATGTTCAAAGTATCCTACCTCTCTCATTAGAGCACAAATCCAAATATTCCATAATATTTCCATATTCGCGATGCTTGTCGTATCTGAATGTTAAACTATTATTTATAATGTAAATTATAGGCTTTGTAGTTCCAGTGGTGACACAGAGGCAGGCACACCGATGTTTGGTTTACTGTATTTTATTTTGATAAAAGTACCAACTGTGCTATCAGCCCGCAATACTGGAACTGATGTTGTGTGTGTGTGTGTGTGTGTGTGTGTGTGTGTGTGTGTGTGTTTGCGCACACGCACCAGCACAATCACGTCAACTGTTTCCTTATACCAGCAGAATCAACTTTAAACACTTATTGTCTTATTTATAATGCATCACTGTATAAAGGTCTGCTTTTGTGTACACTCACAATAAAAAAACAAAACATTGTGCTTTTGAAAAATAAAGAAAAACAAACAGGATGTCACTTTCTGCCATTTTACCTTTTCCTTTCTGTGAACAAATTAAAAGTGGCACCACAAAAAATGAACTGAAACTCATCATATATACGCTTAATTTCCCCCCTCCCCTTGTTTATCTGTAAACTAAATCAAATATATTTTAAGAATTTATTCCTTGCACGTATATATGTGTTGCAGATTATATATATATATATATATATATATATATTCTATATATATATATATATAACATAATGTAATAATATTTAGTATTTTATATATTATATCAAAAACTGCGGAGCCTCCTCAACCCAGGAACGTACCGAACCGTGACATCTGTGTACCATTCCACCCCAGTATATACGTCTGTTTTCTTCCCAGTTTCTGCTAAAAATGTTATCATTTATAATGAGAAGACAGCACTCAGCTCTTCTGACATTCAAAGATGAACTTCTAAAACTCAACTACTACTTCAAGCACATCAAACACACATCAGCCATGTGTAGGTCTCTCGGGTTGGGTGCTCTGAATGTGTGGAGACTTCACGATACTGGATGAACATGAGCCGAATCGTTCTCCCGTCAGAAGAACAGCAGAGAGGAGCTTGACAGGACAGAGGCCATGGCTGGATCGCGACACACACAAACGCTGGCGAGCAGAGGTGCGGGATGTGGGGCTAATGGGGGGATGATGGGATGTGCCCTTTTTAAAGCATGCACAACTCCAAATAAGCATTTGGTCTGCCGCTTGTAAATTATTCAAAGACGAAAATTGAAAGTAAAATCACAAAGGGGAGTGGATTTAGGGAAAAGAGGAGAGAGGGAGCAGCGGCAGGAATGGATCAACTGGAATGGGTTTGGCCTGTATGTGTGGGGCTTAAACACACAATCAGCCTCTTCAAGTTGTAATAACCGTTTACCACACTTACCACTTTAGTCAGAGCTTTCAGACACACAACCACTGTTTTATTTTAACTGTATTCCCTTGCATTGGCAGGCCAATCTAGAGACCACTGAACATCTTGTTTAAAACCTGGGGAAACCAACTATGAGGATTTGAACATTTTTTAAACAGAAAGCGCTATGGAGTTAAGTAGATTTATGGTTTCCAGATTCTGTCACTAAACCATTCATTCCCTTTGCCCAAAAACTCTCCATTTTATTATCTGTGTTTTGTGTCCATATTTATTCTGTCAGCTAGTGTGTTTACAGGGTCAGAGATCGTATAGGTATGAAACTACAAAAAACCATAAAAAAGACTAAATCACAAAATATTGCTAATCTTCACCTAAAATTAAAAATGAAAAAAGGGAAAAAAGATTAAATAGAAATTAATCTCGTTAAAATGTAAATGAAAAACTATAAACTATCATCAGTGACACTAATATATGGGGAATGTAAAAGAAATGTTTATATTAAAAATACTCTTTGTGTAGTAATACATATGATAGTTGAGAAAGACAGCAGCGCCTCAACACACAGAGAATGAGTGTATGAGGAGCTGTCTGTGCTTCGAAACATGAACAGATGCTTCTCCAAATAACACATACTGCATTTTCTCTCCAATTAAGCTGAGGCAAATTACACCTTAATTAGACAATCCTCTTTTCATACATCCCAGGTAGACCTAACATAGACTGAGAGATAAATTATTAAAAAGAACCGCCTTCAGCAGTGGCCCATTTACACCTTCATCCCAGCGAACAAAAGCTGTCCGAGAGCGCCACCAGAGCCTCTACAGCGATCAGCTTTGATGAAATATAGTTCAGGAGGAGCCAGCTGTGTTTTTTCCTCCCTCCATGGCTGTGTCATTTAGTAGTGATGGAACACAGGGGAGCTTCGCCAAATAAACCAGCTGTTCTGTCCGTTCCTCAGCTCTGAAGTATTACACTTGCGCTCTAGAGTAATAAATGTTAATACCCAGGTGGAGCAGCTGTGATAGAGGCGCGGTGGTTCATGAGCAAAGCAATGCTGCGTATTTCCACAAAAGAAGCCAAATGTCGCCCCCCGAGGTAAATCCTCTATCAGTAAGGAACAAGTGTTTGTAAATGAGAGAAAGCTGTCAGTCTGCAGCGTTAAGCAGAGTCGGTGTGGAGCAGCCAGGCGCTCCTCAGAGAGAGACTCCAGAGGAAAACTCCGGCACTCTGGAAGATCCCTGGTCGCTGTCTTGTAAAGCCTTGAAGTACAGTTCACCTTATCACCTCCAGGCCATCCGAGATGTAGATGATTTTTTTTTTGGCAGAAGAGAAACTAAGGATTTGAAGGGAAAACATTATAGGATTTTTTCTCGGTTTTAATGCAAGTGAATGGGGCTCAATGTGAACCACACTTGATTGTCCAAAATCCATATTTAGGCAGCCTCAAACTAATCCAAACAAGCCCAGCCAACAAATAAGGGTTTACAAAAAAAAAAAAAGATATACTTTTAAACATGCACTCTTAAATGTCTATCTTGGTTTGGTTCCACGACGCGTTACATGACAGATGCGTGTTGGAAAGTTCACTGAGATGCGGTGACACAAGAACACCCACTCATGTGATAAGACGTACTTAAGTATTACATCTAGAAATTATCAAAATAATAAACATTATAAATGTAATAAAATAATATAAACTTTAAAGACAAAACCTGGGCTATTTTAGTTCCCTTCACATCAAAACAAATCATTTACACTTAACAATATCGCTTGTTCAGAACAGAACAAATATAAGTAACTATAATTATCATATACTATTATAAAATTAAATAAATAAAAACAACAAAATATAAATAAATAAATAAAATATAAAAAGCTTTGTAGAAATGTAGAAATTTTATTATCTGAATCTCTATCATGCACTTTAATGTGACTCTGTGGTCTAACAAAGGTTAGTTACAAAGACACACACAGCGTCATCGCCTGGTTGCTCTTTGCTTTAAAAATCAATAGATTCATTAATCATCAAAACACACATTCACTTCAAGTAATAAAAGCCCAGATAATCCATTCAGCAAACCAGACACAGTGAGCCGCTGCCAGGGTCAAGCATCTACCCCTGGCCATCATCTATCAAGCTTATTCATAACTATATAATCAACCTGAAGTGATTAAAGAGTTTACAGTACATGCAAAATGACCGGGCTGTGTGGCGGCCTCATTATGTGCCGAGCGGAATAACCACAGAACCACACAGAGAAATAAAGAGAGACGGCTGCAGAACAAAGCATAGAGTTACAGAAGACAAAACGACCCCTGACATTACAAGTTATTCTGCCACTCACTCCCTCCTGACTCGGCCCTGTCAGCTGCAAAACAAACAAGACGAGTCCAGCCTGGAGCCACCGTGAAGCACCATACAGACGCCTCCTCCAACAGCGTGGCCCCTTGATCAGAGCTCATTAAACACACCGACACGCCGCCGTCTAGTTAGGAAGACTTTTGCCATCATGCCGACCGCCGCTTTGTCTCTCTGGTGCTCCAGCCGATGAAGGTTACGCGACTTAACAGCCCCTACACCTGACTGTTTACCACGGCTGTTTCACCTGGATTGAGGTGGAAAGCTGCTGGACTCCAAGGCTTCAGTGTAACCCAGAGTAAAATGGATAATTGATTGTTGTCTCACTGGTTTATTTATCTCATATAACTCCACAAGCTCTTCTTTTTTTCTATATAAAACAAAAAATTCAACTGGCAACTGTGATATTACTAACGAATAAATCTTAAAATGAACATGATTCCTTACCAGTACTGACCGACAGTACATTTCCCCAGCATACTTATGATAAGCTATTATAGCTCTATAGTACCATCTTGAATTAGATTTCTTTTTCTTCTGTTTTCATTTACATTTTAGAATAAGCTTTTAGTAGAGCTCTATGTTCTTGCATTCATAAGCTCATAGAGGTCTTTGGTAAGTGTGTGTGTGTGTGTGTGTTTTCTGGCATTAACCTTGATCTAGTTCTGGTCAACCACTTCATCACACACACACAGTGAGGTCACAGTGAGGTCACAGTGAGGCTCATCAGGGTCAAAACCAACAGCAGGTCAACAGAGCCTCTGGCCAAACCCTCGACTGTGTGTGATCTCACTTAATAAAGACCGCAAAACCATCACACGCTGACCTCAGTGAGTATTTCCCCTTCATTTCAAATGGCTAAAGCACTTTTCACAAAGCAAATGAAGATCCAGACTGCCCTCCAGAGTGTTTTGTAGGCAGGAATAATATTCTCTCTCATCTGGATGTGATTGATGGAGAAATAGACTCAAAGGACAAAGAGCTTCATTAAAAAGTATATCTCAGAGCTGAAAACTGCTGAGGCAAAGGATTTTAAAGAGAATATTGTGAATGACGCTCTCACTAAATCACAACAAACCAACAACAAAAGAAATCCATTTAGCAGGAGATACACAGTAGAAACAGACTGTATATAAAGCACATCTATCTTCCCAAATGAAGAGACAGAGAGGCTCTTTAAGAAGACCAGACGTCCTGTGGATACATTGCTTTAGATTTTTAGTTATATTGATCACGTCAAAACGAATGGCTCGAGCAGCCAAGAGGATCCAGAGAGAGAGAGCAAGAGAGAGAGAGAGAGAGAGAGAGAGAGAGAGAGAGAGAGAGAGTGTGAGAGAGAGTGTCCCTCTTCCTCCCGCCATGAGTCCAGAAACTTTTACTTCCACCCTGGGAACTCTTTCACATTATTATCCCCTATTTTGTTCTAATAGTTCCTTATCAAGAGACATTTAAATTCAGAAGGCATTGCAGCTTCCATAATTTCATTTAAAAGTCTTTCAGAAAACGTAAGGATTTCTAACACCAATCTTGTGGCACATTCGGGGATAAATCCACCCTTTCATTCAGAAAAGAGGACACCTTTGGTAAAACCTGCTCTTACAAGTGCATTTCTCTCATTGAAACAGAGTTCAAAATTTTAAAGATAACACATGATTGTACATTATGGGTTCTTCTTTTCCCCAGAAACCTTGACAGACTCTTTCTTTCGAGAGCTTGAAAAACTTTCCAAACTCTAAGCATTGTTTTATAAAAATGCGTTAGACCGGTTAATTCCACTCCATCAAGATCCATTAAAAACAGATGTCGATCAAGGCCCAACCGCCCTCCTTTCAACAAAACCACAGGCATACATCTGTCCAACTGATGCCTTTTATACAAGAGCCTTTGAGCAGCCTGTAATCTAAAAGCAGCAACTCTGCATTCAATGTCAATAAGTCCTTGTCCTCCTTCACATATTAGAATACAGGGCATGCAGCTGCTTTCAGCCAATGCCGTCCTTGACTAAAAAATTAACCAACTGTCTTTGGATATCTTTTACAAGATTAGAGGAGGGATCCAAACAGCCATTTTATGCCACATTGAAGATGCAATAAGTTATTTATTATCAAAACTCTTCCTCTATATGATAATCGAGGGAGAAGTCATTTCCAATTGGACAAGCTGCATACACATCTTCCGGCCAATCCATCCCACCTCTTCCCTTTATATAACCAGAACCTAAAAACTCTAAAAATTTAATACCATCTCTACTCCATCCAACATTTCCCCAGGCAACTTTGGTACTGAACTGTAGTTCCACACCATAAAGCTTCACATTTCCCCAATTTATTTTAGCTGAAGCAGCCTTTTCATAACACTCTGATACAGTCTATCACTCTCTGTACATCTTCTTTATCCTTAATTACTTCCAGTGAGGTCATCAGCATAAGCAGAAAGTTTACTAGGTTTATTAAAGGATCCTTCAATATGTAAACCTTTTTAATGACGCTCTAATTTACAGTAAAGGTTCAATAACAACTAAACTATAGAGTTGGACCAAAGTGGGGCAACCCTGCCTTATCCCTCTCTCTGACTTTGCAAAGATCACTTAAACCTCCAGGCACTTTTATCATACATTCTGCTTTTTCATATAGTAATCTTATCCATGAAATAAAACCATCTCCTTCCAAAGCCATATGCATTTAAAAACATCAAACAGATAAGAATGATCTACTCTGTCGAAGTTTTTCTTCTTTGATCTAGGGATAATATCCCTAGATCAATATTACTTAACATTGAATAGCCAAATGACATCTCTTATAAGGAAACAAATTGTCTCTAATGTACCTGTTTTTTATACAATAAGATTGGATCCTTGTGAATTAGTTCTCCCATATGTTCGCATTCAGTCTATTGGAAATACACTTAGAAAAAATCTTATAATCTGTGGTTAATAAAGCTACAGGCCTCCAATTTTTAAGTAAAGTTAGATCACCTTTTTTTGGTAGCAGAGAAAGAAGTGCTCTTCTGCAACTAGTAGGTAAACATCCTGTTTGTATTGAATATAAAATCACATCATAATAATCTTTTCCAATAATTTCCCAAAAAGAATAAAAAAATTCAGAGGGAAGCCCATCTAATCCAGGGGATTTTCTGGTTGATAATTCTTGCACAGCTTTAGTTACTTCCTGAAAACTTAAAATAGAATCCAAGTCTTCTTATGCTCTGATTTAAGTTTTGAAATTGAATCTAAAAGTTCAGTTTTACTATCTAAATCTGTTATATCAATATCATACAACTTAGAATAAAAAAATCAACAACACATTTACTCATTTCGGATGGGCCATAAAATAAATCACCTCTTTCATACCTTAAACACACAACATTTGTTTCTCTTGACACACTTTTCGCTCTAAGTTGAAAGAGTAAGGATGTTGGTCCATCAATATCCCTAATATGAGAAAAACGAGCTCTGACAAGAGCTCCTTTTACTTTTTCTTGCAGTAAATTTTCTAACTGTAGCTTTTCATTCTCATTAATAACATTTTGTAATTGATTTTCATATCTTTCCAACATTTTATTTTCAATTTCAAAAATCTCATTTTCAAGTTCCTTAATCATATTTCTCATTCTTTTTGAGGAATAACAAGTATATTGTTGACAGAAAACTTTAATTTGGGTTTTCCCTACTTCCCACCATTGTATTATATCTCTAAAATCATTTTTAACGCATCTGCCATATTTGCCAAAATAAATTAAAATTTGCACAAAAAACAGAAGTCTTGAAAACAGCTTTTGTTAAAAAATGCCAATATGAACCTACTTTACATTGCTTTGACAACAATACACAATTTATTGTAATCATTTTATGATCTGAAAATAATATTAGGAATTATATTAGCATTACAGATCTCTATTCCTTGAATTATTTTGAAATATAAAACCTATCTAACCTTGACTCCCATGAACCTGTCCTTCAGAAACCTTCACCAAGGTATTATACTGTTTTAAAAGATGGGTTTTGCAGTTCTCAGATGTCATTTAGCCCAAAACTTTTAACAATGTTTGCCAAAACCAGATGAAGACTGATAGTGCGTTTCTTCGTTATTTCTATCCATATTATAAAATCTAAAGTACAATTAAAAATCTCCTCCCTATATAACAATATCTTTGTGATTTTACGTATTTTTAAAAAACTTCCTTAATTTCTTTTAAAAAGAACAATTCTCTCAGACCCTTTACTTATTGCGGCATAAACATTTTAAAAAAATTATATATGAGTATTTAATTGGTTTTACAAATATATAAACGGACCTGGCTATATCTCTTGCTCGATCAAATTTTTTAACCTTTACAGTTAGGACCCTAAAACATATAGCGACGACCCGAGCTAAACATGGGCCCTGACTAAGAATATACTTCCATTCCCACCATAAGGGCCCCACCATTCTACGTCATGTTTTATCACTATGGGTCTCTTAAAGAAAAGACACTTCCAATATTTTTTTTTAAAATGTTAAATACTCCTGACAACCAAGGCTTGTTGTTTCCATATCTCTAAGGCCATTTACATTCAAAGATAGCTACCTCGCAATGGCTCCATAAGACAAGGAACGTAAGAGAGAAAAAAAAGGAAAAACAGCGAAATAAAGGAAAAAAACAAAGAGACAGACAAAAAGCCATTTATCATTATTTAAGATTTCTCCTAATTTCCTTTCCCTCTTTTATTTTGCCTAATCGTAGCTACTATGTTTTTTCAACCGAAAGCGGTTTCTTGTTGCACGATAACGACAGAAAAATTATTACATTTTCCGCACCACACAACTGACAGCACACGAATTTGTCAAAAAACATCTGGGAAATATACTCAGCAAGGATTTACCGTTTGACACTTTTTGTTTCATCCAAAAATCTAATCTAATCTGTTCCCACATTATATAAATCATCACCTACCCTTGGGCAATCAGATATATCAGAACAACAATTCATCATCCTTTACTCAATCCATCCTGAGTATGACTCATTGATAAAAACTTCATCAAAACCTAAATCTTCAGGCCGCAGTCATTAACCACACTCTACATCCTGACTCACTGATACGACCCCATCAGAAAGCACATTTTCAACAGCCGTCGCCACTTTTACAGCTACTTCTTCACTTACTACAGGCAAGGCTGCTTCTTCTTGCCACAAACCCAGCAGAATCACTAGAAATTGCACTCACCTACATTTCTCTTCACCAGTATCCACACCTTGGCCTTCTGACACTTTCTCTGGTTCCCGATTCTGGTCACCCCACTGGCTTTCCGTTTGTATTTTTCATTTCGCCACCGCTTGTTCTTCTCACTATCCGAAATCTCCTCTGGTCTATTTTTTATGCGGACACGAGAATGGTTTTTGTGACCAATATATGCCGCACTCAATAAACGCACCTTATAAGCTTTTCAGTGCTTGCATATAACCCATAAGAACTATCCCCATCATTTACTCTAAAAAAGACACATCACAAAGTTTATTATCCTGGAGAATTTTTAAAAACATGTGAAGCTTTGCCTTCTAAACAACATTACATGTTTTAGCGCTGGATTCTTGCAACCTAAAGGGTACCACCTTAAAACTGAACTGACTACTTTCCCAAAACGAGATAATTCTTTAACAATCACTTCACTTGTAATGAATGGGAGGAAACGTTTGAAATGGTTACTTTGGTAGCCGGTGCACTACAGCCGGCCGTTACTGGGCACAAACATTCCTTTCACCCAACGCCCATTTTCAATTTATCTGATTAACGTGTTGCTCAGTCTTCAAAAAAAACCACCGACTGCTTTGCTTCATTCGCGAGGCTGAATTTATATTTTCGTGACCAACCTGTATGTCCACCAAAACTTTTACAATCAACACGTCCTTCAATCGCAAGCGGTTCGGCTCCGGTTACACAATCCTAAACCCATTCCGCGGAGAAGCAAACCTTGACCCACCGTTTCCGCCCGCAGAAGACGCATGGCCGGACGCCATCAAAAAAAAAACGGAAAAAAAAAAAAAAAAAAAAAAAAAAAAAAAAAAAAAAAAACAAAAAAAAAACCAAACAAAAAAAAAAAAAAAAAAAACCCGGGAAGAAAGAATAAAACACATACCTCCAAAACTAACCTAAACCTAAAACAAACAAAAGTAAGAAGAAAAAGAAACACACTTTCAGTAGGTGTTTATTTTTTTTTTTTTGAAAATAAAGAAAGATTAGAGAAAAACAAACACAAATAAACATCAATTAGGAAACGCTCTCACACACATCCACAAGTCACGCTTTAGTTGAGAATTCCCCGAGTAAAATAAAGAAGGTGACATTTAGCCTCCTGTCCGGGTCCAGAATGCTAAACTGACTACTGGCCTGAAAATGTCAAAGACGGAATGGTTCTGAGCCAATATTCCCGTCCTGTAGTCTGCCTTTGCCCTGAGAAATCACAAAGGTCAAGCTTACATTTGACAGGCGTTCATCTGAAGCAGAGGGACGCCTACATCGATCCTTGGTGAGAAGCATCCGGTGAAAGCCCTCGAGACCTGGGCGCTTAGCTGAAGGTCCTGGTGCCAGCCTAACATCAGGCGAAAGCCAAACACAGGATCAGATTCAGCTGCTGAAGAAACCACTGAAACCACCAGACACTGCTGAGGCTTTCAGCGTTTAGCATCTCTTTCCTCACTCCGTATCTGATCACACTCGACTGAAAATGGAAACAAGATAATTCAATATTCAGCATAAAAGGGGGTCCGTGTAGCACTACTGCATGACAAATCCTACGTTACTAACTTTTAATAAGCACCATTGTAGGAGTTTGTGGCCGAAAACTCTTAGTTAATGGTAATTATGTGTTCTCTAATCTAAAGTGTTACTGAAAGAAGATTTCCAAGCACCTCAGTGACCCGAACGTAGTTAGAAGTCATTTATAAAAATATAAGTGCAGCGCGGCACAGCTCTTGTTCTGATCAGACTAATTGACTGAGAAAGCGTCCCTGTCAAAAACCACGACAACAGAAGCACTGTAGAAATTCTCTCCAGATGATTAGATGCCTGTTCGTGAGGCTGAATAAAACATGCAGCAAGAATCCTTCATGAACAATTAGAGTAGCAGATGCTTTTACAATAAACACTCTGAATCTAAAAGACCACTGCTGGTCTGCTAGCTTTATTCCAATTAATCAACATGCTTGATTAACAAACCACACCAACAACCAGCCTGTGATGCGTTTAATGATCCAGCTGCATTAGAGAGCTAATTAGCTAAGCAAGATTGTGCTCCTCAAAGAAAACTCGCATACAGGCTTCCAGGTAATTAATGGCAGGATGGACGCTGCGAGGTCATAGAAAATAATAGAAAATATTCTTAGTAAAGTATAGTAATTGCATAGATGGAGAATCAAGTCTGTAGTATTCGAGAAGATCTTAATTATAGGTTTGTGAGAAGTCCTAATAGGGGTGGTATAATGAGGCGAACAAGCTCTAAAAGCGAGGCTAATTGTGTCTTAATGACATCTTTAACGTGGAAATATGAAACAATGGCGTCTGCTCCAGAGAAGCTGACTTCATCTGTGGCTGTCATTGGCAGACTGGACTCTTCTTCATCAGGAGGAGGAGATTTTTCTCCGACGCGTAAGTTTGATTCATAATGCCCGTCAGAGTGTAATGCTGTATGAAAGAGCTGTGCTCATATACTGACTCTTAAATCAGTGGAGCCCAGATTGGGAGTTAAATGAGCTCTAGTCTGCACTGCAGATGCTATGAGAAACACAGAAGAGATGTTTTCCAGAAGACCCATTCGGTGAGCTCAGAAAACAGCAGTCAAAACGGAGCTGTTATTTCCCAGCCGTCCCAGTTCTCCCCTGGAGGATGGATGCAATTTCCCACACAGGCATGGCAGATTTATCACTGCTATATGGAAACAGAAAAACAGCACAACACATCTTTTGTTTGATTCCCACAGAAAACAATCATTTGGATCTGCTGGCAGTTTAACAAAGCTCCATCAAGATCATCACACTGGTGCAATAAAAGTTCCATGAATTTAAACACTTCCAGTATAAATGCTTTGTGGTTTGAACTTTAACTGTGCAGATTAGTGACCCACAAACCCCCATCAGTGTCCTGGATCAGGATCTGTTCTTCACATCTGCTCTCAAACTCTTGCAGGTTGCAGTTTCCACTCATTTCCCACAATTAATCAATGGTGTGTTTGTTTTGTTTTTTGTTTTTTTCATATCATAATTTATAGTTCAAGTACATTTTTTTTTTTTTTTTTA